>NW_008613048.1:0-67146 GCF_000691845.1 Merops nubicus | reverse complement strand
CTCTTTCCAGGAAGGTGATGTCAAAAATTAGTATCTGCTGGATAGTTGTAAATTGTTCACACACAAAAAAATGCAGCATCAGATAGAAGAAATGCGAAAAAGTGCCAGGGGACAGATAATAAAAGATGAACCCTCTCAATTTCCATTCTTTCCATCAAAGAAAGTACCACCAGCAATGAGAACACTCACACTACTGAGTTCAGAAAAAAAGCCTGTCTGGAAAATAAGCACTGTTATGCAAGCTTAACAAGTTTACCCAGCTCTATAAAGATGGTTCCCAGTCAGCACTTCCCAGTGCATTCTTGGTGCAGAAGTCTCCTTACCTTTTGAACTTGTAAAGTACATGAGCACAGCTTACCCAGTAAAATCAAATATGCAGCATATAAATAAATTCAGGTTTTAATTAGCACTCCTTCTATCTCCACTTCTAATACTGACAGATCTTGAATAGGCTTTTTGTTATTACTATTGACTTTAGCCTTTTGAAATACTGCTGAGTGGTGACCCAGAGGGGTGGAGGTGGAATTAGATTCAGCAATGCTTATGCCATCATCTGTTTGGTATGCTACTTCCTTTCACTCTGATGTTGGGAAGATCACACCCAGCCTTCACATTCCTCTTCGACAAGTTGTGTCAAGGAAAGGGGAGAAAGGAAGCTGCCCCACATACCACTGGATATCAGAAAGGAAAGTCTTAATTAGGATGTATGGAACGTAATTTCTACAGAAATCAGCCCTTCCTTTTGACAGTCCCGGATCTGACTGCTATAATCATTTAAACAATTTCATCTTAAGGACTAAGGGCCCAAAAAGCCATATAGTATTCTCTAGGGTTATTTAATGCTTTTGGCTTATGTCTAAAAGGGATGATGAATTCTTAAACTTTACAGCAGTAATAAATAAATGGAGTTTGTTTTGGTTGGCGTTTCAGAGAGGTCAGGTGATTAAAGCTGTCGATGTAAAAGGACATGCAAAGTAATTTGTTCAGTGTTGTACAGTAGCAGCCCAGTCCTGACTAGCTGAAATTAGAACTCTGTTATTTTTCTATTTATAAATTTGAGGAAAATAGATCATATTTTTTTTATCTCCTCTTTTCATTTTCTTCAGTATTAGCCATAACAGCAGTAGTAAATAACCAGAAGGCAGAAGGGCATGAAAGGCACAATTACGTTCATACATTTGCAATATTTCTGCTTAAGAAATTTTTGAAACTTTAAAAATAATGTTAGATCATATTTTGTAGTAATTTGTAATCATATTTTGACTCATATTTAAAACAATGTATGTATTTCTGTGATTCATAAAAAACTTTTCAAAACTGACTCATTTACCTTAGAAAAGAATGCACTGAAAATCCTTTCTAGTATGGCTATAACCCTAAATGAGAATATAATAATTCAACATAAATAAAGCATTTATGGTATTTCACTTATCAGGAAAAAAATATCTGCTTAAGGAGAGTCAAACAAACATATCTCAAAACATCATTTTCTTTTTGTTTTTAGTTTGCTGAATTAGGGACCATGAAGTCCAGGGGTCTGTAGGGACCATTTTGATACTTGAAAGTTATTTATGTTAAGTATCCCTCATTCTTACATGAATATGATACTTTTGAAAATTTTATGCAAAGCTTGAACATTTCCAGCCCTGCAGGATTTTTTTTTTTTTTTCATTGCTGGATGTTCAAGACACAAGAAGGAAATAAATGATGACCAGCCATCTCAGGAGGGTTAAAATTAATTCTAAAACTGCAGGTATAAAACCTCTGCAATGATCAAAGCAGAACACACCCCTTTACCTTGCCTGATGCCATTTTATAGTGTCAGTCTCCAAGGACAGGATTGGGCCATGAATTTGAAAAATTGGATTTGGAAACCAAATATGCCCTTCAAAACGTAGACAAAAAACCACACCAAGAAAGTGGCAAGTTCAGACATCATCTCACAACCATTTCAGGAGAACTGGTGGATGTGTCCTTGTTACAGACTTCCAGCAACCCCCATTTGTGGGAAGATGCTTAATTTATAAATAATTCAATCACTGAGTTACCTATCCATTATTCTCCATAAGGTCATTTTCAGTCAGCCTGAAGATTATTTAATTTTCCCACACATTTGTTCTTGAGCACAGGCCAAACCATCAGGACCGTTGTTACTGGTTTTTGTTTTCATATGCTTCAGTTCCCAAGGCCTGATGCCTGCTTACTTAAAGAATAGCTAATGGTGCTCTAGTATTAAAAAAAAAGGTTTCACAAGTAGAAGTAAACACAACTTACTCCATCATTAGACACATTGCACCCTTAGAATTAGGTAGACTTTCCTTAGTGTGAACAAGTACTAGTCATCATACATGCAGTGGACTTTCATGAAACCTTAGCCCCGTTTAAACCACAGTGCTGTTGGATACAAGAAGGCTAATACTCTGTCCAGTTTCTTCAGCGGTTAGTAGAGAAACTCACTCACCCACCAATGCAAAGAGAACTCAACAAGTTATTCCACTTTTTTGATTACCTATCTTTCCTTAGATGTTTTGAATAATAAACCTAGTCATTATCACAAGTAGTTCTGATCTACTTATTATTTAAATTAGACTCTGCAAGATCTAAACCATTACAAAATGTGGTCTTTCTAGTGACACTTTTGGCCTATGAATTTTTTTGTCAATGTTACTGCATCTTTTCAAAAACACCATGCAGCAACCAGGGGCAAAAATGAAGACTGGACATGGAAAGAAAATTGTGTGGTTCTAGCTCCCCCATTTCTTTCAGCTTGAAATGTAACAATTATGTTAAGCAAATTGTAAACAAGGGCAGAGCTAATAATAAAAATACTTCTGTATGAGAAAGAAAGCTGTCACACTACTTAGTCACTGCAAATACACAAGTACTATGGACATTACTGCACAGCTTTCTCAGTTGCCTACAAAATAAATATGTTTATGACTATTTAGTATGGTTTTCTTTATATTAGAATTGCATGATCTAAACGAAAACGTATGACAAATACATTCAGCAAATCTAAATACATGATTTCATAACTCTAGCTAGCTTCAATTTATGCCTGCCAAACATCTGTAGACCCTATTACAGCCTTGCATATGATGCAGATATTCAAACTGTTCTCCAGGTTTTTAGTGAGAAAAAAATCCAACAGTCTCATGTTTTCAAATGTTAGAAACTCAAGTCAAATCCTGCATGAGATCATACTAATTAAAACCTGATTGTGGCCTCAAACAGTCCTAAACTTAATTACTACAGGACAAAACAATCTTTATCACATTCAGAAGTTTAGGGTTGTAGCTGAATGTTGTCTTTCTTCATTATTATATCCCTTTTCTACCTACTGTATCCAGGAGACAATCTGCTCCAAGACGTAGGATCTGTATCCAGAGCACATATCATTTACAACGTTCTTAAAAGGTGAGACATGAGACTACCAAAATTGAAAACATTAAAAAGAATTTAGGTTACTGTTTATATTCCACAGCTCACAGCTCACAAATGAAGCATTTCAACACCTTAGTAACTATTCTGTATAGGAAGGAACAAAACAACATAGGGTTTTACAGGCTTAAGTATCCTCTTTTCATTCCCATCTGGCCTTCTTCTTCCTCAAGTCCAGGAGTGACTCTGAAGTTCCTCTGAATCTTTGTCTGAAATTCTGGAGATTTGTCCAGCTCTTTTAAAGACAGAAAAGCATCAAGTTTACCATAAAGTTTCCCAACTGTCAGAGTTCTCTACTGCAACACTAAAACTGGAAGCAAATTATTTTTTCACCAATTAAAGGATGCAGACTCATGCACTGATATCAGAACTTTGTTGGTTCTTCCTTCTGCACTAGAGCATTCCCAGCCCTTTTTGAAATAATGATGCTACTTAACACAACCTAGTTGATTAGCATCCCCTTATGCAACATAAGAGAGAACTGAAACACAACACCAAAAATGACAAAATCCCACTCAGATTGGTATCAGGTTGTGTTCTCTCACAAATGCAATTTCTTTGTCTAAACAGAAAAGTGGTTTCTTACATGGAGTTAGCAGACTTGTTAAAACTCACATGCACAAGAGGTTTCAGGATATTTCAATGTACTCAAGAAAATCCCCAGGTACCAACCCCTGAGAGTACCTACAGTAGCTTCATCAGTGCCAAAACCACCCTTGTGTTTTCACTCCTTGGATCTGTCAAGTTAGTAATTTCATTGACATAACAAAATATAAGTGGCCATTCTGGTGTCACATAGGTCTGAAAAACTGAACTCTCACAAGAGGAAAGTGCCCTGAGCAGGAAGTGGTAGCAATCACTGTTCACAAAAGCATGGCATGTGGACTGCTTGACAAAAAGTCATGAGAGCACAGACTCCAAGTGCAAATTTAAAATGGTCAGTAGGATGGAGAAATGAAGATAAACAACTGCAAAGTTCTATACTAGCGAGAGGCAGCTTCAGCAGTAAGTCACGATGTCTCCAGAAGTTAAATGCTCTCTCCTTACCCTCCATTCCATTCCCATCAACATGCACACAGATTCATACTCATTCCCTGAGGGAAAGGAGCTCTTGTTTGGTTTTTTAAGCTTTATTAAAAGCATTTGGAATTAGCTGGAGCTGAAGACATTACCAAGAACTATGAGACAACATAGAATTATTTTACTCCAACTTACATTACACTTGAAATTTGAGCAAGAGCAGTAATTTGTCCTTGAAACCAGTTTGGGAGGAAGTTTAATGGAAGAGAGTAATTCACTGGTTTTTAAAGTAGAGCTATGTTGTCGGTTTGGATTATCTAGACGTGTTACCCAACTGCATGTCATTGCACTGGCAGAGGCATCAAGCACTGCTGGCACCTCCCCTTTTCTCGAGGACAGCACAATTCAATTTTCTGAAGAGAATAATGTTCTGGTTCCATACAGCAATGAGTTTGACACTGAGCACATAGATGAAACCAAACAATTATCTTGAAAAAAAAAAAACCAAACTTTTAGATTGTGTGATGATCCCTGCAAACCTGAAAATCTTTTAAAATGGACAAGCTGTTGTAAAAGTTGTAAAAGGATGAACATTGGTTCTTCTGTACAAACAAACCTTTCAGCAACTAGAATTAAGAAGGTTGCCAGAAAGACGGTCTTCAACTGTTGCCGTGAAAAAAAAGGCCACACTTTGAAAATAACTTCAAAATGAGAAGCTGAGGAATGCTTGCAGAATAATAAACTATCCATTAAAAACGATAGAGAGTAAAAAGCAAACATTCAGATTCAGATGATGTCTGAACCTTGTTCTATCACTTAAAAAATCTCAGAACAGGAAATAATACAGAACCATGTCTATCTACTTGTTTTTCTGTCCTTCTCATGACTCGCTTTCTCTACAGTTTGAGGTCTAGGGGGAAAATCAGACACAGCAAAAGGCTAATCGTATACGTAGAGAGGAGACAGAGAAAAGGACTCAAGTATAATCTGAAAATGCTTCACTAAGGAAGGATATCATCTACTAGCATACATATCCCTTCCCACAAGCACTTGCCAAGAATACAAAAGATTGACAGCAAAGCTTGGACTGTGGGAAAAGTAAGAGGTTTATGCCTTGAGGATCTTCTAGAGGCTGTTCTTGATGATAAACTCAGTGTTTGGATTCTTTCTAGAAGCAGATACCCAAAGCTCTCTAGGGCTTGCAGGATATTTTATGTTTCTAGGCTAACAACCTTACAGCTAAGAAGAATACATGGCAGTTATACTGCCAGCTGTGTTTTGACAGAATTTGGGTTTCTGGAGTATTCTCTAGGAGAACTCTGAGAGAGTTTTCATATGAGAGGCCATAAAATGGCTAAAAATTAAGTCCTCTTCTTTGAATGGGCAATTATAACACATTAAAGTCTTAATGAGAAAATTTTAGTTTTTATGTGAGGGACTCGTTACTTTAAAACTCAGATATGGCATAATGATTTCAATCAGTTGCAGAGCTTTGAGCCCAAGAGGTAGGAAAGGAATTGGAATTAAGAAATCAGTCTCTCTGTTGAAACATCTACAATGAAAACATGGAGCCAGTTCTTATTGGTATGTTTCTTGGAACAGACAGATGTATGCAAAGCCCCACATCTTCAGCTTCCCCCAGTGAAAGAAGAAAACATCTTTTTGGATGCTGTGAAATGCAAAATGAGCTGTGCTCAAGGTAAAAGGATGTTACACTGAAAAACTAATTTAATGTAGAATTATATCATACAGACCAGGGGCTGTCTTACATAACACATACAATGGTTTCCAGACCAAGTAATTGGGTAGCTTAAGGACTTCTTCAGGTGTCTGAAGACATCTTTTCAGGTAAAACTGTAACTTGTTCCTTTTTTCAGAGAGTATTCACTATTAACCTACTGTATTACAGTTTTCAGAAGTTTTTGGCCATAAGATGTTTTCTGACCATACTGAATTTCTGCATGGTCCAGATAACAGACCATCATGCTCTCATGTAAGTGAAAAAGAAAGAGTATTCTTTGGCCCAGTAGCCCAAAACTGAAAAAGATTATGACTTTTCATTAGAGCTCTACAGCTCTCTTGCAAAAACATTCTTCGTCATTAGATGAATAAACTCAGTATAATAAAGTTAATGTAAAATACCAATACATACTTCACCGGAAAACAAAACAGGCTTCCCGTTTCTATATGTGAGAGGGGGTGAGGGTGGAGTATCTCACCTTTCATGTAAAATCTATTTTCTAAAGTTACTTCAGCTTATTTATCTATTCATCTGCACTCAGGGAGGAGGCCTTGTGAAGGTTTTGGCACAAACTTTATCATTTCTTTATCACATGAGATGAGACTATGCTATTTCTAAAACAATCTCAAAGAGAAAAAATCTTCATAGATGAGAAGCTGATTTATGGACAGGCTTAGGTAGTTTGTTATCAAACTTGTGTTTGAGGTTTAACTATCACTATCATTTGTAGAACTGACATCAAAAGAACTATTTGCTGCATTAAACTAGTGATTAATTTTCCCCCATCCTGCCCAGCTTTTCCTCAAATGCAGCAGCTGAAAACCACTATAATTTCTGCCAGATGGCAAAATAAATACTAAACTGGAAATTCAAAAGTACTGTAGTGCAGGGCTGTAAATGAAGTTGAAAAGCCAAAATGACAAGCCCACAAACAAAGCTGACTATCTCGAACATTACCTCCATGTACAGGTTTTGTCAGGGCTTGGAAATTCTTTGTATGCCCACCTCTCTTGAGAGGACTTGTTGAAGCACTGAAGAAGCAACCCCTTGCTGAGCAGTTCAGGGTTATTTTAGGCCATGACTGGTTAGCACTGCGCCACAAGCCTTTGCATAAGTTATTGTCCACAATTCTCACACATGGCAACTACATCCAAGTAGGTCACCTTTAACGGAAACAGAATAATAAGCCAACCAGAAAAAACACACAAGCATTAACTAAGTCAATGCAAACAGTTGTATAACTGACAGAGCACACTGACATAAAGATTTTAAAAACAGATCAAGGCATCTGACAAGCAACCAGATGAGCAGTGTTTCCAGTAGAACAGCAAGACTACACTTAAGTTTTTAGACTTTTAAATATGTCTTGGATATTAAATGTGAGTAAAGAAGAGAACAAGAAAAATTTCCTAAGAATTCTTGAGAATCTACCAACCTGCAAGGTAACTGAAGATCACAAAATAAAAGACACCAACATAAGTCAGCTAGTTTATAACACAAATAATTCTTACCTTTCAATGTGACACAACTGCAAAGTAATTAGTATCAAACATACACACAAATGTAACTGAGGAAAATAGGATAAAATATATAGTCAAGTCCCTTTTACTTTATAACCTTTGTCTCTTACCCCCAGTGCTAAGTCTTAAGAAGGGCTACAAGACTTTCATTCCAGGATGGGGACTGACTGACTTGCAGCATCAACACAGCTTGTTCAGAGCTGAACAACACAGTAAACATTGCTCCTTATCAACCCAGACAACACAGAGGTGATCAAAAAACACAATATCAATCTTGTAGGAGGGAGCGATAGAGATAGCGACACTAAACAAAATAATCTTTACAAAAAAAACAGTATCAATTTCAGGAACATCTGATATTTAAATTCTCTTTCCATTGATTCCCGTAAACTTATCTCAATACAGGATCATATCAGAAGCAAATCTAAGCCCTTCACAGCATAACATAGAAATTACTGCTGGACTACCCTGAAGTAATGTGCTCTAGGATTAGCAACCCAATACACACGTACCACCTCTCTCTCCCACCTTCTTCCCTCCAGTGTCCACTGTGATTAAACAGAATTATAAGTCTTCCATGAAAAACCAAGACATTGTTTTTAATTTGTTTGGCAATCATATGTGTGCAGAGCAGCCTTGGTGTTGAGCACAGTAACAGCCTTGAAGCCATAGGACCAGCAGCTTTCTGGGAGAAGGAGTTAAAGGAGCAAGAAAGAAATATAACTCATCTGCAGACCAAAAACCAACCAAACAAACAAACAAACAAAACCCACCTTATTTCTTAGTCTCTGAGTGACAAGATAATTTAGCCAACTCAATCCTTTTGTTTTCCCCCAAAAAAAGAACTCTCTCATATCTACCTAGCATCTGAGCCCTGATTCTCAATGCACACACTTCCTCTGGAATGACAACAGATGCAGTTTTATTCCCTTTTTACACTGAGACTCCATTACATTTTCTAGTCAGGCCTGCCACTGGATATACCTGTTGCCCCCTTCCACCTCAACTTCATTTCCCTGGGAGAATCAGATAACAGAAATTACTTCATTCCTGGGAAGATGTAAGGGTAAGAGTCTGATGCATACAAGACAAGCACTACGCCTTCACTGTAAGCATAATTGAGATAAGAATGCATGAGGTACTCACAGACAACAGCTAGACTATCAAATAAAGTCCAGATAATTTAGCACAAGAGATCTGTTCCAATACCTGTCCTCAACTGAGGTAGTATTGGCAAAGAGTCCACAGCCCAGCAGAGGCAGCCAACAGGGTTTTTCAAGGTTTGTCTCTCTGGTAAGTGTTTATTATTGGTACCTGAAGTTTAGGATGAGTTAGGAAATAAGTAACGCTGAAATGCTTCAGTTCAACAAGGTCAAGCCTAGAGTCCTGCACTTAGGGAGAAATAACCCCATGCATCAGCACAGGTTAGAGTCTGACCTACTGGAAATGAGCTCAACAGAGAAGGACCTGGGAGACCCGGTGGACAACAAGTTAACCATGAGACAGCAATGTGCCTTTGTGGCCACGAAGGGCAATGATTTCCTGGGTTACATTAAAAAGAGTGTGACCAGCAGATTGAGGGAGGTTCTCCTCCCCACTCCTCTGCCATAGAGAGGCCACATCTGGGTCCTGTGTCTAATTCTGGGCTCCTCAGTTCAAGAGAGACAGGAAACTACTGAAGAGAGTCCAGTGGAAGACTACAAAGATAACTAGGGAAATGGAGTATCTCTCTTACAAGGAAAGGCTGAGAAACATGTGTCTGTTGAGCCTGAAGAAGAGCAGACAGAGAGATGGTCTTCTCAACACTTATAAACATCTAAAAGGTAGGTGTCAAGAGGGTAAAGCCAGTCTCTTTTCAGTGATGCCCAGTGACACAACAAGGGGCATGAGCACAAACTGGAATACAGGAAGTTCCACCTTCAATATAAGGGAATCTTCTTTACTTTACAGGTTACAGAGCACTGGAACAGGCTGCCCAGAGAGGTTGTAAAGTCTCATTCTCCGAGGATTTTCAAAACCTGCCTGGACCTGTTCCTGTACAACCTGATCTAGGTGAACCTGCTTTAGCAGGAGGGTTAGTCTAAATGATCTCCAGAGGTCACTTCTAACCTCTACTTTTCTGTGATTCTGTAAAAGGTTTCTTTAAAATAAAAAGTTTTAAAAGCAAGTAGCAAAAACTGAGGCCTTGTACGAACAACACTAACAACAGCAAAAACTTGAATGACCTCATGCTGGAGTGGACCTGATGTGGAGGCTGACATCCAAGAGCCTGGAGTCACTTGTATATGACATGAGATTGACTTAAAATGAGCCATGTTTCAAGCATATCTGCTATAAGTTGCTGCCTTGGGCTGAAGTTTTGATTCCCTGCGCCATTAGTTCTACATCCCCTGACTGAACAGTTGGACTTGATGATCTTAAAGGTCTTTTCCAACCTAAAGGAATCTATGAATCTATGAAACTCATGTGGCTGATCTGTTACAGGTCCTTTACCTCTTCTAGGTACTGAAAAGTAAAGGGTGGAAGTACAATTTCACAAACGAGCTCTATCTTGCTATATCCTAACTTCTGGATGCTTTACTTAGCAATCTAAACATTAAAAAACTTAAAGCCACAGCTTTTAAAAATGCAATTACATTTTTATTTTATGTAAAAGGTTATGATTCCACATTTGGGTTTAACTGTTGGCAGAAGGAAGACAAGTTTTGCCAAATTTTTGAATGGGACCAGTTTCCTACCTGTTTTTCATGCTCTGGCACTAACCACTGCCACTGAGGGCCTGGGCTGGCTTGAATGACCTGCAGGAATAAGCCCAAGCAGCAATTTCTGCTTTCTTATGTTGAGGACAACTGTCTATTTAAAGCTGTGACTCTGCAGAGTTCTTGTTGATAATACTATTATAAAACCACAATCCCAAAATCCTTTCACTTGCCATCATCTTATTACACCTTCTTCTGATTACAGAAAATAAGTAAGCCTCCCTCTGGAGCAGGCAGAGCCCCTATTATCTTTGCTGGAAAGGTTATTCTTCCCACATCTCTTCCCTTCACACATCATCTTTTTATTCAGCAGACCCACAGAAAGCAAAAAGGAGACGTCAAACAATATGAACACCCGTGGGCTATCTCTAGTCCATTCCCAGAAATATACTTCTAGCCAGAGATTTCCCACATTACAGCTGTGCTGGAAATGTAATTCCAAAACTGTCTATTGTCTTATCCCATAAAAAATAGTTCTGAGGAGATTATTTGAAAAGCATTTCAGCATCCTGCCACCCACACACTGCAACCACAGAGGAGTTTCAATTCAGATAAAGTACCTACACTTTATGGAAACAGCAAGGAGAATCATAGAATGCCTGGGCTGGAAGGGACTTCCAAAGGTCATCCAGTCGAACCTCCCCGCAATAAGCAGGGACATGTCCAACGAGGTCAAGCTACTCAAAGCCTCATCTAGCCTGATCTTGAATGTCTCCAGGGATGGGGCCTCCACCACTTCTCTGGGCAACCTATTCCAGTGGTTAATCCCCCTCATATTAAAGAACTTTGTCTTAACATCTAACCTAAATCTACCCTTTTCTTGCTTAAAGCCATTACCCCTTGTCCTGTCACTACAAACCCTTGTGAATAGACCCTCCCCTGCTTTCTTGTAGGCCCCTTTCAGGTACTGAAAGGTTGCTGTAAGGTCCCCCTGGAGCCTCCTCTTCTCCAGGCTGAACAACCCCACCTCCCTCAGCCTGTCCTCCTAGGAGAGCTGCTCCAGCCCTCTGATCATTTTTGCGGCTCTCCACTGAACACGTTCCAACAGCTCCACGTCCTTCTTGTGCTGGGGGCTCCAGAGCTGGACACAGGACTTCAGGTGAGGTCTCACCAGGGCAGAGCAGAGGGGCAGGATCACCTCTCTCCATCTGCTGGCCCCCCTTCACATTGGTGGCTTGTGTCCAGCTTCTCATTGACTAGTACCCCCAAGCCTTTTTCCAAAGGACTTCCTTCTAACGTGTCCTCTCCCAGCCCGTATAGGTAATGTTGGATGCCCCTGCCCAGGTGCAGGACCCTTCATGAGGTTCACCTGAGCCCACCTCTCCAAAGCCCCAACTCACAGGGAAAGTAAGGAAAGTGGCATCAAGTACGTTTTGCAAACAATTAACACATTGAGCCCTTTGCCTCTATTTTCTCATGTTATTCTTAGCTACTGCTATTTTCAGGAGTGTTGATACACATGATAGGAGAACCAAACAACAGGTTTCTCTAGTGGGTAGTAACTGGAAACAAATTATGCACATACTGGGAAGGACAGATAGAAAACTTGCTTAGCCAAAAGTCATGCAATGCCTACCACTCTGTCTTCGTTAAAATCTCTGTTGCAAAAATATCCTTTTTCAGTGATGTCCACTAATATAGCTAATCTATATTAGCCACAACAATGCTGTCACGCTCTCACTAAATAATTTTAAACATTCCCTTAAAAAGAGAGCTATACCCTGAATTTTTCAGTACACTGCTTCTCTGATTTTTTTTCTTTAGCTTGTAGACCTTTATGTTCTCTGTATGCAAAATATGCACGTGAACAGAAAAACGATGCAAAAGATTTTGTAAAAAAGATAAAATTTCTTTTATTTTTAATCTGAAAGCAATGTTAGTGCAAGAGTTAAACTGTTAGCGATTACTCTAAAAATCTCCTAAACTAAACCAAAGTAAATAATATTCAGTAGAAAGGGAAAAGATCTTGAAATATAACTTCAGCAAGCCGCTGTACTTTCTACGTTGCTATTAACACTGAAATATAGCAACTTCTAATACCATATTCTGTCTCGACGTGACAGTTCAGAATCTCTTCTCTTATACACTGGTCTCAAAAAGAGAGAAGACAGTGCTTCTCCCCTGCGGGATTAAAAAACGTATGCAAGCCTCTGGAAAGGAAAGGTAGGTGGATTAATATTGACAGAACTACTTATTCTTCCCAGAAAAGGAATAACTATTCATTCGTTCACAGAAAAGGATGTGCCCACCATAACCTCTCACCCACATGTATAAAGGGAAGTAAATTAAAACCTATACTTCCAAAAGTCAGCCATGAACATGATGTCAGGTTGTAAAAGCTACCTGCACACAGGCAAATAAAAATGCCATAGTCATCGTGCTATATTGAAGCTCCTCCTGTTTGGCTGGCCAGAAGCACATACATGGGCTGCTCATGAAGCACAGTCTAAACCATGGAAACAACCCTTTTCACATGAAAGATGGCTACAAAAACAGTTTGAGGAACAGCGGAAGTGTATGCTTTCTCTGCCGGTGGACCTAATACACAAATTGCAAGATAATTTTCTTTTTGAGAGGGCATATGGTTGTGTGCATACAAACGTATTCATATAGCAATATAAACTGATTTTTGGGGGCCCAGGTGAGCATTAATAGACCCTATTTCTACTTTTTCTCTCTTTCGTTGGAAATCTTCCTGCAACAGCAGACCACAGTTATTTGTTCTGGATAGACAGTGGCAAGGGAAAGGCACCTGTTTGGATGCACTGCCCACAGAAACAAACGGGTTGTGTTATAAAAAATAATCCAAAAGAGAAACAAGGAATGATGGCCTAAACTCAGGTATAGTGGCTTTTAATACAATTACTCAGAAACAAAATGGAGCTGTAGGACATGAAAGGCATTTAGAAAGTTTACAGAATTCAAGAGAAGGACAAGTAGGAACATCTTTCCTACCATCAGATCTTCAGCTACTCATAGCCAGAGCTGGGCAGGGGTGGATGCTGGTCTCTCCACTGGAAAGGTTCAAGACTGCAAGATTTTTGCCATTCCAAGAGAGGAATTGCCCGTCTGCACTCAGATTGCCTGATAATGAGAAAGCTGCATTTGGATCACCTCTTTGCCTCACTCAAGCAGGAGCTAGTATTAAGACCTGGTTGAACAGTGCAGACAAGTTTCAAACGATTGCTCTGTTCAAGCTCAAATTTTACAGTCTTCATGTGAATCTAAATCTGAAGGAACAGTCTGCATCACAAAGGTAAAAAGTAATAGTGTAAATCATGCTTGTCACCACTGCCCACAAATATTCAGCAGAGTAGTAAAGAGGATAGCTTACAACATTTTTGAACTGAATTGTTCAAAAATAATCAAACTGCTTTGAAACAGGCTTATCTAGATGAAAACTGCCTGTGGAGATGTGCTGAAGAGCAACAAAACACAGAACACCAGAGTGATCTGAAGAAGGTAGCAGGTGAAATTCTAGTGAGTGCAGAACAATACACATGGGTGAAAAAAAAAAAAAAAATTTTAGTAGATATGCATAATTATAGACCATGTTAAGCAAAAGCATGCAGGAAAGCTAGTACACAAAAAAAAAAAAAAAATCAGAGCCCAATGATTATCAAAGAAAATAAATTAAAGAAATTTTGTGAAACCAATGTAGGTCAAAGCAGAAAATGCAATTACATGTTTGTAGGGAGCAATGTCACAGATTTATTTTCTGGACTGCAGCTTGTTCAACAAACCCATCTCATGGCATACATAGAACCTAAAAAAGTATAGACAGAATAGTCCAGGATTACAACAGGTTTTGGAACAGTTTCTATAAAAGAAAAGATTTAATTTTTTTTTAATCTTTCTAGTTTGTCATTCTGATTAAATGAAGTTAGTCTTAAGTTCCTTCAAGAGGACTGCTTGACAAAACTCAAGAAAAGAGGTAAATGAAAATCAAATACTATAAACACGAACCATGATGAGAATATGGTAGAAGACTATAAAATTATAAATGAGATAAGAAAGGTTTGTAGAGAGTGATTTTTTATGTCTTATCACAATACAAAAATAAGGAGGCACCCAAAGAAATATCAGGCTTAAACAAAAGGAAATGCTTTTTCCATATAGCTTCTTAACTGAAGTGTGGAATTCATTACCACAGGAAGCTGTGAAGGCTGCAACATAAAAGGAATTGGAAAAAAAAAAAAAAAAAAAAAAAAAAAAAAAAAAAAAAACATGGGGGGGGAGCTGGATTTTGTGGAGGATAAGCCCACTGGTTGCTATTAGGCACAATGGTCCGGATGCAAACGTTTGCACAGGAAATTCCTAAACCATCAATTACTGGAGGTGAGGATAACCACTCGCTAAATCCCCTGTTCCTCATCCTCCTCTTAAGCAGTTACTGCAGGCCACCACTTGCAACAGGACACTGGGCTGGCCGAACCTTCAATTCATTAATACTCAAGTCCTTCTAGTCTTAAGTTACATTTCATGTACTGTGCTGTAAGAAAACACTTGTGTTTGGCACCATTGAGCATGCTACCAAATCATATTTTGCAATTTGTGTAGCGACCCAAAAAGACAGGCAATTTTCCAAGGATGGAATGAAAAATCTCATTGCACCTACAAATTATATGTTTGTGATAGAGATGCTGTGCAAAGGAAACCATGAGTTTTACATGATCGAAGCCTCCTTTTGCAGTGAGCAGCACTTAAATGGAGCCCCAAGTATAGGTTAAACCTCAGAAATTACAGAACAGCCATAGTTACATCTGCAGAGCTTCACCCAAAAGCTCTACAAGGAGGAGCACTGGAGGTACTATATATAAATAACCCTTAGTCTGTAATTAAATTGAATCTGACCTGTGTCTAGTCTTCACCGAATAACAAAAAATACCAATCTACATACCAAAAACATTGCCAAGCAAATGTACTGAAGAGCTCCATCTGAGGTAGGCACCAGCAAATGCAGTGCTGTCCTTGCACTGACAGCATGAAAAGATGAACATTCTGGTCACGTCTTCATCAAAAAGTTCACAGCAAAACTTCTGTCATATGCTATGTTAAAAATGCAGCCTGCACATATGCTGCAAGAAGGCCGTGATATAACTCCCTAAAATGAGAGGGATTTTTTTTTTTTATATTTGTGATTGCAGCAATAAAAATCATGTCTTGTGACTCATGAGGGCTAAGCTCAGAAATGTAATGTTGCTCAACAAAACAGACCACAGATATTCCCAACTACTGCAACCAATGTGACATGCTTTAGTCTGCTGAGAGTTTGTAAAATGCAAATTGTTAATAACAAGGACTAAACTTCACACTAAAACAAAAGCTCAAGTTTTGTTTGCAGATCCAATTCCCTTATATTTCATTCAGGATCGATCTAATCACACATGGAGCAGAATGCTCCGTGGTACAGCCACATTGCTGTAACCACTGTGTGGTGCAACACACAGTTGTGTCGAGAGGGACAAAGAAAAGTCCAGGACACAAAAGCTCAGGGAGTGAGTCCCACTGAGCATCTGTCTGCTAATAAGGGAAAAAGTATTCTTTGTTCTTTGGGACTGAATACCACAGAGTGATGGCAGCATGGGGCTGTCAGGAGCACTTGTACTTGGAAACAAGGTGTAGAACTGGCCCGTATATAATGAGCTACAGATTCAGAGGCACCAGCACCCAGGTACCATACCTATAGGGGCAAAAATATTTAATCAGTCATACAGCTGTTTATGTGAAACAGCATAATAAACTACACCAAAGTTTGACATATTCTAATCAAAATCTGTATGCCATTTTTCACACATTCCTACACATATATAAATCACCTGTTCTAATGTAATGTTATGATTTTTCTCTATAAAATTATAATTTAAAACTATTCTTTTGAATGGAGAAGCACAATAATGTCTGGGCAGTTTATTAAGAAAATAATTATTATTTCCTTTAAATTAAAAAATCTTATGGTTGTGTATTTGGTCACTACATTTATCTGCTATTAAAAGTATACTAAAAAAAAAAAGCACACACCCAAGTGATTGAAAGAAAGTTAGTTGCTGAAACTGACATGATAAGAACCAACAGAGTCAGCTCTTTGAAAGCACAGCTCAGAAGAATCAGCACCAACAGTGAGGCTTTCTATAGTCCTCTGATATTTACATTAGAAGACATTTGTGCAAAGCCCAGCAGATTTTCTGACTGAGGGCAGCCAGCCTCTTGCAGAGGGTGAGTGAGGAAGGAGGGGTGGATGGTTGGGCCACGGGCAGTGGGAGCCACGGGGTGGGAGTTCCTCTCCCCCCAGCTCAAAGTGCAGGAAGAACAATGCTGAGAAAGGAGGGCAGCTACACCCAGGTCAGCAGAGAAGGACAGTCCCCCACCGTCCCCCACTGGCATTATCCCCCACCACGTCCTGGCTTTTCAATAACATTTACACTTTCTCAGTTGTGAACTATGGAGCTTTATTTTCTTGTTTGACTTGGTGACTTCAAGGGGAAGCACATTAGAGATAAAATTTGTTTAAACCTCACAGTGATAAACTACAAAGGGAACAATCCTTATGCATTACTACTAGGCATGCCTTGGCTGACATCCCTGTGACTCCAACAGCTTTTCTTTTCCAAGGAGACCTGTAGTTATTGCAGCACATTCCAGGTGCCTGAGCTAGGCATGTAGTCATTCCATAGCAGGCATTAAGGACCCCAGATCCTGCCCAGCCCAAACAGTCTTTTTATGCAGCTCCCTTCTCCACCCGTGGGCAGAGATCCTTGCCTGACTACACTGTTCCTCACCCTTCTCTGTTAACACCAGCATGGGGTGGTTTCACACACACAGGGCGAATCTGGGTGGGCATCAGTAGGTTATTGGTTTCTTACATCCTTTGGGCTTCTTATAAGGTAGCACAAGAAGGTGTTCTACAAATGAATTAATCATATCCTCTTCTGACATGGTTGTGATTTGGGGAAGCCAGATGTCGCTCACCTGTAGCAGCAGTACTCTGCATCCCCGGGTGGAGAGTGAGGTTGGGAAAATGGCTACATTTGCAGCCTTTGCAGTGGTACCCACAGGTCGTTGTGGTTAGAAGGCTCTCCCTGTCGCTCTCCAATCCTCAGGACATCAGCCTCATGCCCAGACCCTACAGATGCAGCACTTTCCATGGCAGTGTTGTGCTGCCAGATGAATTAAACCTCCATTCCACAGCACTATGCTTGTCTGCAGCTTAAGCTATCAGCCACAGAGTGGTACAGAGCCTCTGCAAGCCTCAGGCATCTCCTGTGGACAAGCCATCACCTCTCATTTCACTCATGTCTCTGCAGAAGATGTCCAGCACAGAATTTGCCCTCCTCTTTGTAGTCAGCTGGGCAGAGCCCTGCCCAGAGCAGCCGGTTCCCACTTGCCACCAGCCCTGGCATGTCACCGACCTGGAGAGGCTCGCGCCTCCCCTTGTACTGCGTCTTGGCCCACGGCCCAAACATGCTGCCATGGCTGCTGCCTCACACCTCCCTGCCTGCTCTTCCCGGGGAAAGGGCTACCTGTGCAAAGAGAGGGGCACTAGTAAAGTCTGCACTTGCTTTTGGGAGGGAGAAGAATAGTGAAGAATTTGTCAAACACAACAGCGAAAAAAAAAAAAAATAGTGAAAACCCAGAAGAGGGGAGGATCTGCCAAACATATTACCAGGCACAGCTGTCTGTAGAGATGAGCAAGTTTTAAAACACAGTTTTTAGCCCCTTGACAGCAGAAGAAAGGACATGGTCATCATGATAAAGCTTTAAAGGTCTCCTTCAGGGAACAACTAAGAGAGGGGGTGTCCACTATTAAGGAGGAAGATAGTAAAGGCTCTGGGCTGCTGGCAGCACCACAGCCCACAAGTAGCTTCAGGGGAGCTAGCTTAACACAAGTCTCTAGGTACATCTAACTTACATTAAAAAAATCATAAAATGGCTCACTAACAGGTCTGGAAAAAGCTACACTGATTCCCTGTTACATACACACACTTGCTAGCAAGTTTTGTGCTTCTCCTCTTAAATGGAAACGTATACATTCTCAGACTGTAATTTATTATTTTTTTTCAGAAAAAAAAAATCAAAAATAAAGAAATTTTGCATTCATCATATGCTCACTTGTCACATTTTTGTTCCCATTCCCTAGCACCACAAGCAGCTATAATGCAAGCCATATCCCCATCTTGAGGAATGAGGCTCTGATCTGCAGGCCTCTGCTTTGCAAGGGTCATCAGCCGCTGATGTAATTGGCAATCTGGGGTTTCCTGTAGGTTATGCTTAAACTATACATCATGCATGACAGGACACATCTTTTCTCATGTTTTCATGGAAATATAGGGTTTTTCAGAACATATAACAGCTTGGGATGCTATGCTGGTGGAATAGCCATTGCATACAGAGGGAACAACAAGACACGAAGAAGCTCATAGGCAGACACAACAGACTGACCCACACATCCAGCACCACCAGCTGGGCTGGGTAACATAGAGCTGTTCAGCATAAGCCTGATGCATGTGCCAACTACCGCTCATTTCCCATCATAGAAACCCCTCAAGCGCTTTGGGGATGCAGGACCTTCAAAACCCTGAGTACGCAAAGAAGAGCATCTGCATATGTATAATGGAACATACACACAGTTCTTGCAGCTCGTGAACTGGGCTCTGTACTGCAGCTGCTTCAAACAACATTGATGAGTGGAGAAGAGGGAAAGGCTGATTAGGATTAGAGAAGAGTATTTACACAGACAAATAGGCATCCCACAAACCCTCATGTCCTTGGAGTGTCCTGGCTGAAGTTGGAGCGCCCAGCTACTACTAGCACATGTTGTTTGACAACACTAGCAATAGTTCTTAAATACTGCTTTCCCTCCTGCATCTGCAAGTTCTTGGCAAACTGGAGAAAAAATGAGCAGAGAGCACTTTAACTCGTTCACAACTACTAGCCACAATGGATATAATCTAGATAAAATACATAGTGCATTTTAATGAAAAATGCTGAGCACCGCTGGCTGGCGCAACCCCAAACACCCAGCAATGTGGTCCACTGTACCACACCAGCACCTGCTGACACTGCCTGCCATAGACTCCAGCACGCAGACAAACTCACCTGGTCATCTTCAGGCCTGCCTCTGACATCCTGGAATTCCTGGCTGGAATTGTAGAACACTTTTTCGGTAAACATTTCTCATAGTCAGGATGAACAAATGCAGTCTGACCAATTCTGCACCAAAACAACAGCAGCTAAGTTTCCTTGAACACATTGTTAACCAAGTGCCACAGAGGTAATGATGGCTCAACAGCTCTCCAGTTCTCACCCTGTAAAAGCTTGCTGCACATTGCCTTTGCACAGGCTGCTCATGAATGGCCATATTTACTTCCACTTTGCAAATTTATTTCTAATATAGTAAATCTATTTCGTATCAAGCCATCAAGGACAAAGCAACAACAACATAAGCTAATAGAATAGTCCACCAGAAACATATTGACAGAGTAAAAAGGTCTGTTCCGCAAACTTTAAATTTAAAGAAAAGAAAAAAATTAAGACATCTTTAGTAGACTAAGAAATTGCCATACATGTTGTTGATGCAGCAATGTACATCTTAAATAAAACTTACTATCTGTTAAAGGTTTGTGCTTCAAAAGCTGAGAGAACAAGTTATGGCAAAGGAAAGCATTTTATCTACTTTCTATAGCTAGCTTTTTATTGGTGTTGGTATTTTAGCCCAGCTCCCAGAGCAGAAGGAAAACTGAATCTTCATTTCATCCACAGAATGACACCTTACAGGTGTAAGGCTTGTAGAATCCAATTTCTGATGCCATGTCTGTAAAAATGAAAATTTTAGTCAAGGCAGTGAGATGGAATTTTTTTTTTTTCAAGTTTCCTGGTGCTTTCTGGTGAGTGTTAGAAAATAATCCTCTTAGTAAGGTGTCTTCACACAGAGGATTTCCCTGAGGGTTAAAAAGGAAGGACCTGAATAAAACAGAAGATGTTAGAATATTTATATGTATACCCCATTATCTCCATGCATCAGTTTAGAACTCTTCTCTACAGGCAAACCAGACATACACTAGAGCAAGGGAAAAAAAAACAAGGGAAAAATTAAAAGGAAAGGAAAACAGAAACAGACTGTCACCACCATCACAGTATATTTACAACACTGTGTGCAGTAACAGGTCTGGCTGCAATACGTGTAGGAAAACCTGCTGAAGCAATCATATCATGCATAGGGATAGATGTCAAGTTTTCTTAGCCAGGGATTAGAAAAATATGTTTGTTTCCAAATAAGCTTATCTTGCACACTGCCAGGAAATAGTTTAACAAAAGCTGCCACTCAGCTCTGTTTCTTTTGCCATGAAGTAAAGAAAACAGTAGTGCTGCTGGAAACACTGACAACAGGTGTTGATTTCTGTGTTATCTCCTGAAACTTGGAACTGGGGCTTACCAAGCTCTACCTGACTGACTGCAAGCTTCAGTAAGAGCTTCACTAAGAATAGTCCTAATCATTTCCCCCTTCAAGCAAACCAATACTGACCTGTTACAGTTGGTATGATCCTATTTCAGCCTTCCAGAAATGCTCTCTGTTTTCATTGGAGGTACTTAAAATATTCAGTAGCATGATGAAGCAGAAAATCCATGCAATCATGTGTGGAAATGTCGTGCTGAACACACTACAAAAAATTGTTTTCCCATATTTGTAAAGCTCAGAAAAATTCATTGGATCATCCGCTGCTTTACCAAAATCTGGGAAGATGTATTTTGATTAACAAAACGACTTATAAGGCTTTCTGTTGACAGTACGGTGCCGAGTGAGGAGAGAGAGAGGAGGGATGGAAGGATACATCTGGAGAAGAGTGTACATGGGCCAACACACAATGCAAGCTAAAACAATGCAAAAGTAAGAGTAACAAAAAAAAAAAAAGGAAGAGGAATCAAGGTAACTGCTCAGTGGAAGAGACTCAAGCAATGTTTCATTTTGCCTGGAGAGGGCACAAACAAAGCAGGTTAAAACTCAGACAGTATGGAGTGCTGGCTGTGGCTGAGGCTTAAAAATTGTTGGTGGGGTAAACAACAAGTAGTCATTCATGTTTTGATAGCACAACAGTGTTACCCTGAAGCTGTGGGATGTCTGGTTGCACTAGGACAGAGGGTGATGAACAGGAGAGTTCTCCTTGCAGCTCCTCGTACTCCACACAGGGGAAGGTTTCACTTGCTCACAGTTTCATTTCACTGCAATCCAGAGACGTGGGATTTTCATCTTGTATGGCCAAGGCTTGCTTTACTGTTAACAGGACTAAGTCATGTCCAGGGCTGAGGCTTTTCCTAGCTAGTGCTCAGGTGCCTCACAGATCAGAAACATAGGCTTCAAGTCAGCAATATGCTTTGCTAAGCTGAAGTCTGAGCTGCTGTCCCAGGGATGGTGGTAAAATGAATATTTCTTACCTCCAAAGGCTCCAGCTGTTACTAGAAATGACCCAAGAAGAGCTGGCATAACAGAAGTTGGTACAAAAGTACAAGGAGACTGAAGGTCTTTTATGTCATCGTCTCCAGGCTTTCTACCTCAAACACTCCTGAAAAGTTCACCCTTCCAGTTATCTGAAGTTGAATGTAACATTTACACGTTTGGTATTTTATTAGTCACGATTATATCTACTTTATTTTTTGTAAAAATACCATTTCACATGTCGTCTTTCATTCTGCAGCTGCACACCACCAGCAACAACTAACAACAAATCTCAGTAATTATGCACTTTCTTCTGGGGCCTCACCTCCCTTGTTTGTCTCTAGGCTGTACTCTGATAGCAATAATAATAATTTTGTCCCTTGCCTAGTAATGCAATGTACTGCAGATACAAAAGTAGCCACCATCAAGAGATGTTATTGTCTCAAACTTTTAATTGAGGTGTCTGAGAACTAGAAGTGAGAGTACTTACTTAATTGCAGGAAATCTATTTTTTTTTTAAGCATTTTTTTAAAATAGGCCTTTTCAAAGGTTTACGTGTTTTAGAAAGTAAAAAATATATAATAGAACAAATGTTAGCATTAACAACAGTAAAATATACTTTGACTTTTGCAGGGCTTTTGACATGCAGTATTCTTACATGCAAACTAAAAATAAGGACAGGCTGAATGAACCACAGGGTAGGCTGGGAAAACGGAAGGATGTTCCAGAGTAAGGATCAGGTGTCAGCAATTCACAGTCCAACTGGCAACTGGTTAGGTGCGACAGTTCTCAGGGGAAGCTGCTGGAGCTGGTGCTATTGAGGATCCTCCCCAGTGACCTGGACAGCAGGATGCAGTGCACCCTCAGCAAATCTGGGGAGGAGAGCAGCGGGAGCGGGCAGTGCCCCACAGCAGGCAGGCTGGCTAGGCAGTGCTGGCAAGGCTGAGGCAAGATGTGACCTCCCTGCTCAGTGCTCCTGCAGCCCCCTTCAGAGTACAGTTCTTCCTGTAATCACCCAGGCATCGATCGATCAAACTATGGGTTGTTTTGGAGATGTAAAATACTAAGGGTTTAAGCTGGATTGGCCAAACAAAGCTGAAGAGTAAGCTTGGATAAAGACTCACTAAGAAAAGAACTGACTGAGGAGCCAAATGAGGAAAAATTAAAGCCAGGCAGGATTGTGCTTTGCACTAGCAACTTCCCCTCCATTTTGCAGTTCTTAAATCTGCGTGGAAATCCCCTTGCAATCACAAAAATTGTGAGATAATGAGTTTGCTTTAACCTCCTGACAACCTGGGGAGAGGAGGTCAAGCAAGAACACACCTTCAAAGCACTGGGCAGAGGAGAGCAGTGATGCGGATGGAGACACGGGTGCTGCCGGCAAACGCTTCCTGTTTTGATCCACAAGGGAATGCACAGAAAAGATTCCTGCTCTTATCATGAGAAAGCTCTTCCTTCCTATGTCAGTCTTTCAGCTCCAGAGGTCAAAGCAAGCTGGTCTGCCTGAAAATAAGCAGAAAAGGAGCACAGTCCAAGATTCCACTGGCAACAAACCTGCTGCTTTCCACTGAGGCTCCCCGTGTCCTGTAGTGCCCCCAGTGCCAATTGCTCCTCAATTCCCAGCAGCCTCTCCTGAGGTTTCTGTGCTCCCCCCTCTCCTACGTTTTCCCATCAGCAGCAAAGCCAGCTCACACGTCCCAGATGAGCTGCCTATAGTCCTGATCCTGATGTCACAGCACCAGGTCCAGGTTTTCTGCCCTGGAATTCCTCACCAAAGTTGAGCCTTTGGACAGAGGTTTCAGAATAAGGCAAGACTTCCACATAACACATTTAATCTAAGTTTTCCACCTTAGAAAGTCACACTGTCTTGTAACTCTTTGAACCATACTGAAATCTTCAAAAATATCTCCTCATCTGCTCTCTTAAACAAAATGTTTACTAAGAACCTCTCATCAATGCAGCATTCACCATTATGTGGACTCTGCACAGGGATAATGCTCTTTTCAGTCACAAGAGCCACCAGGAGTCAGCTTTTCCCCTATTCTCCTAAAGGGACAACCAAAGGTCAGGCTTTGCCTCTCACCTTTGCCGTTTCCACAGTCACCTTCATTTTTACTCTGTGATTCTAGAAGGTTCCCTGGTACATACAAGTCAAGTCTCAATAGTACCCTTTTTGGGTTTTAACCCAGTGTAATAGCCTGCTCTTCTCTGATGGTAGCTGATTTTTCTACCGTGCTTCGGCTGTGACATGCTTTTGACATGCAGTATTCTTACATGCAAACTAAAAATAAGGACAGGTTGAATGAACCACAGGGTAGTCTGAGAAAATGGAAGGATATTCCAGATTAAGGATCAGGTGTCAGCACAGCTCTGTTAGTCAGTGTTTCTGGACATCTGTGTTCTTGAAAAACTTGTTTGGAAATTGTAATTCCATCAATATGTTTTATGCACCACAGAATTCCCTCATACAGCATAAGTTTTTTTTTCAGTTGAATAACATTTTTTAGCAAAAATGAAGATTTGGGTACAACATAATTGCTTGGAGGCAGGGACATGACTTATTGATTAGTTTCACATGAAAAGCCTAGAGAGAATGGAAGAGAAATATTAGGAAATGCTTCAATTTTTCATTTAAAAAATAACTTAATTTAGAAAGGTTTCTGAACATAACACTGAATAATTTAAAACATGCTATATAAAAAAAAAAGTAACAATATACATTCATAATTTCCAGTGAAACAAAAAAAAAAAAACAAAAAAACAAAATAAATCTTTAATTTTAATCACAGGCCAGATTTAAAATCAGAGCTTATCCACAAACTAAGATGCCTCCCAGAAAAGTAGTTGCAAGTTAGTGCACTAGCAGAATCTACCGCAACTTCAAGAGTATCAATTGCTTGAGATTTAGGCATAGAATCATAGAATCCTTTAGGTTGGAAGGGACCTTCAAGATCATCAAGTCCAACCATTGAGCCATTAGGGCTCTAAAGTCCTCTGCTAAAACAGATCAGAATCTGTCAGGGTTGGAAGGGACCACAAGGGTCACCCAGTTCCAACCCCTCTGCCATGAGCAGGGACACCTCCCACTAGATCAGGCTGCCCAGAGCCTCATCCAGCCTGGCCTTAAAGACCCCCAGGGATGGGGCCTCAACCACCTCCCTGGGCAACCCATTCCAGGGTCTCACCACTCTCATGGGGAAGAACTTCTTCCTCATGTCCAGCCTGAATCTGCCCACTTCCAGCTTTGCCCCATTCCTCCTAGTCCTGTTGTTACTCGATATCCTAATACATTGAACCATAAACTCTTATCATCAGTATAAAGCCAGCATCTAAACAATCCTTGAGACAAAGTTGCACTGCTGATTAACTAGTCATAGACCATTATGCCCCAGGTCAACATATTCAGTTCCCATCTGTCTGCTAAACTTCTCAAAAGTAAAAGACAACACCATGAAGTCTGTCCTTCTGCAACAGGACTGAATTTCAAATAGCAACTACAAGAAGTACCCAGAGTTATGATCATCTTCTATTAGGTTATACAAATGTTTGCAAACAAAAAAAAAGTTACCATGTTTTCTTCTGATTCAGACTAATTATTTCAGGTAGGAAGAATTCGCAGGGGAGAACATTTAAAGAATTAGCACCAAGTTATTTTCTTGCTCCTGAAGGAGCGTTGACTCAGATCTGGGGTTTTGACTGTCCCTTATTAGGAACAATTATTTTGGTTAAATAACAATGGGTAAATAACTCAGAACTTCTGGGAGAACATTTTCCCAATGGAAAATACCTATTTAGGAAACTCCAGGTGGTTTTAATAGGGCTAGGGATTGCAAAAAAAAATATGGGGAGAGAGCTGTTAGAGAAGTCACTGGGCTCCCCAGCCACCCACCTGCCTGTGGGGCTGCTGAGAGACCTGCCTTCTGGGACTAATACATCTGCGTCATATAAGAGGCAATTGATTTTCCTAAAAAACAAGCTTGCATTTTGACAGCTTTGCTTAATAAAGTGATTCTTAAGCCACAACCTACTGTGAACCCGTGAATCAGTCTGACACACTGCTCTCCGTGCCAAAAAGGTGTTTTTTGTTGGCTCTGCAGCATGTTTTGTACAGCTCTCTCCACCAGGACACAGCTTTCAACCAAAGCCACTTCACAGAGCAGCTGCAGATTTATCCTTAAATGCTGCCTGCTAAAGAGCAGCTTAATTATCTTATCAGCTTTAGTATATCTACAGGCACCTGTGGGAAAGAGACAATCTTGGGAAAAGGGTATTATCCCTCCTTTCAGGTCTGGCCTCAGAACTCTTTCTCAAGCCTGAACATTTGTTATGACATCAATTCTAAACCTTCGCAATAACTCACTGTGATAAAGGAGACAGCAGACAGAGCTCGCACCCTGCCCAGGGCCAGGAGGCTTGCAAAGACCTGGAAACCACCCGGCCGTTTCCTCCTTGCCTCCAGTGACTGCCAAAATAGCTCTGCTATCTGCATCAACCAGCTGGCAAAGGCCTTTGAAAAACTCACTGGGGTACCATTTCTTGTCTTGAAAATATGGGGTCCAGTTCTGCTTTGTGTGTGCGGGGTGTGAGCACCGCCACCGAGGGCCACCCTGAAAGGGTGTGCACCATTTGAGGTTGGGACAGGCGGCTGTGGTGGTGGGTGAATCCTGCACCTGAACCAGGCACGTGCCAGCAGAAAAGCTGGAGCTTCAAGTAGCTGCTGTATCCCTCCCAGGGGGCCTGCAGCCTCCCTGCCCCTCCTGTGCCTGTCTTGCATAGCTGTGGGACACTAACACGTGCTATATCTAAGGGATGAAATAGGCAGCCTCCACCTTCACCAGAGAGAAACCAGACTGCGATGAGCACCTTTGGGGAAGGTGAAAGAAAGACAAGGAGGGAAGGAATGGGAGAGTCTGCAGTCTTTGGACTTTATTTAAAGAGTTAAAGGGATGCTTGGATTTGCCCTAAGTGCTGCCCTGCTCCGTCAGCTTGCTCATCTCATAAGTGAACTTGTTCATCTACTTAAGGAACCTTCCACAAACTCAGAACTGTTATAAACTGCATCTGTCATTTCCTGTGCACTTCAATAGCAAAGTAAGAATTTATAAATCAAATTTTTGTTAAGACTTCTGTGGTGTATTTCTAATTCACTCTCAGAGGTATATGCTGTAGACAACCAAAACAAAATAGGTCCATGCAGCATATCTAGAATAAAGACAGCAGTACAGAAGAACCAGGATGATATTGCTATGACATTAACGTAGAGTTGATATCATATTGATACAATATCACAATGATGTTACCACTTTACATCACTAAACAGAGCAAGAAAGTGGGTTTATTGGCATTTAACCGAGTAATTTGGTCTTTGAAAAACAAGTGTGTTGTCAATTTTCCCGCAAATAAGCTTTGCAGCAAATACTGCAAGTAAATACGGTTTCTCAGAAAACAAAGTAGTAAAAACGGGTCACACCAAAGATACAGCCCAACGTCATGCCCTCAGTTGTTCCTCACAGGGGAATTAACACTGCAATCTCTTGGACTTCAGCAAGTGTAGAGCATAAGAGGAATAATTATTCCTTTGTTATTTCTGCTGAGGCACAAAATAAAAAACTAAACATGAATGAATGAATGAATGCTATAACCCAGGTCCTTATCCTGTTAATATCCCTATTTATGATTTATTTTACATGCAAAGTGTTCAGGAACAGTCTGTAAGGTGTGTTTCATTTGGCTGTGTTAAAGATAAACAAAGCCTTCCACAATCCTCCTACCCCAGGTTTGTGGTACTCAGGATGCGAATGACTTCTCAGAAGCTTTTACTGTTCATCTTGAAACAGACTTCTAGAAAAAAAAAACATTCCTTTGGCCCAGCTATTGCTTGATCACAGACAGACCCAAGCTTTTGTGCACCCTGATCTCGAATTCCTCTTTAAATATCCCATAAAATTCCAAGGGGAGGGAAACCTCATTTGAAACTCTGTGTATCAGACCCTCAGATAAAAATAAGTTATGTTCTCTTCAGTTTCTACATTCTCTGTACTGTTTCCCAAAACCTATAGTGACTCTTAGCAGTAAGATGTCTCCCAATGTCATGCCATACATTTTCCTTGAGAGACCTTTAACCCCTTCAGGCCTGCAAATAAATAAAATTTCCATTTCAGTCTTTGTTTTGACAAAGAGCATTCCTGAATTTGCCTTCCCTGTAGTCAGTGTGATCAAGTGGTTCATGCTGGCATGCTGACCACACACTCCTTACCAGAAAAATTGCACTTTCATGAAGGATTTTTAACTGCTTAGACCTTTGTCCACATAAGCCATGATAAATTGCGGGGAAATCTTATTCCTCATATGTGATGCCAACTTTATGCAGCTTTTAGGGAAAAAAAGATATTGATATTTCACTTGATCCTACAGACTCCTGGCAACTTCTGATTCTGAAGCATGACAAAAGGCTTCAAAGTATTCTCAGATGTTGGTATGAAACAGTATAAATCTATTACAGCTGATTCTTCACAGGGGATATGAGGAAGCATATGGTGTCATGCCAATCAAAAGGATTTTACAGATGTATAGTCTCTGATGCAGAAACTATGATTACTCTAACACTGCACTACTATCTTGTGTCCAAAGTGTCTTCTGGAATTATTTCTTTACTCAAAAGCATAGAAGGAAGGGGAACTTCAATTCATTATTTATATGGGCTACATGGCTCTGCTACATATGCCCAGACATCAAACTCATAATTTCTTCAGTCCTTCTTCCCTGATGTTTTTTAAGATACCCAACACTTTTTTTTTCTGACAAGTTTGAAAATGATTTTTAAGTACAACTAAGTAGATTCTGAGGACACGTATTGCCAGATGATATTATCAGAGAGCTGTCCTTTTGGCATTTATAAGCACAGAGCACCATATAACCTCAGCCAAAGGTAGCTGCTAGTAATGAAAAGACCTTGCTTGTCCTTTGTTGTTGTATTTCCACTGTTCATTTCTAGCACTTACGGAATTTTGAGTGAGTTACTCAACATCTGTGAAAGAATAAATTATTTAACATGTTCATAAATTGTAATTGAAATATCCTTGTAATCTGAAATTGTCAACATGTGGTCATAAACTGAGTTATGCTTCACATGCAGGAGGACTAGCATGAGGAAAGAAAACTTATTTATCTAAAAAATCTTAAACCCAGTCTACCTGGGCCAAAACATTATTTTTCAGGCAAGTATTTAAATGAAATGTTTTAGAATCAAAACAGAGAAACCAAGCCTTGCAAAACATTTTCCAGATGTAGGTTAAAATCAAAACTAGGGGAGTGGTTACAAGAGTCACGATCCTCTAGGAGGACAGATGGATCTGCTACAGCTGTCCAGTTGACCAGCTTACAGGCAAGTATCTAGGAAATAACGTCTCTCCCCACAAATGAGGAGAAAAATATTGTCATTTTCCTTGAGACATTTGATAAATAAAGTTTTCATGCCATAAATCTAGTGTAAATTACCTTTGCATAGAAATGAAGGGTGGCAACTTGCCTTATTTGGCAACATGGGTTGGGTGTTTTTTTGCTAGGTACCAGATATGGACACCATTGCAGATATGAGACATCAGACTATCTTCACCATGATCAACCAAGAAGAAATGGAACTAGGATTTTCTGGTATAATATATTTAATGTGGAAAAGAAAATCAGGTGAAGTGGAGTTTTGTTTTGTTTGGGTTATTTCTTTTTTGCAAAGCTGACTTTCTTTCCATGGAAATTCCTTATTTCTCAGAGCTTCGGGGATTTTTTGGTGGCAGTGAGGGGTTACTAACAGGGAAAAATTCCCTGCTTTGCTAATAAGTTATAACCAAGTAATGTGTGATCCCACCTCGGATGTACCAGCTTTAGAAAAGAATGTATGAGGAGGATATCATGCTGCTCAGTTATTTTAAGACTTCCAGTATTACAGATATATCCTACTTATACAAAAGCATGTGCAGACACAGCCTCATTCTCTCAACAGAGCCCACATCCAAAGACAAAGCTCAACTGTAGAGCACAAACATAAAAACAAAGTGTAGAATTTTAAAGAGATTCTATACTAAAGACCTGATCGTATTTGTATCAGAGTGAGTACCCTGAAATCAGATGTGAAATAAGGACATGCAGAACTGGATCACAGAAATCCTTGTCCCTCACAACATATTTTGTTGTTCTTAAACACTACTGCTCTGGTAAGCAATACACTAATAGAGCTATTTTTACATGGGAGTGGCTGCTATTATATTCACAGATATACAATAGTATAACAGTAACAGAACAGCTCAGATGACAGGCAGAACAGGTTTCAGTATCCTATTCCCCAGACCTTTCTCTCTCAATATTAGCTGTCTCTAAAATGAGGGAAAAACATGAAGAAACCAAGCTCTTCTGCTGTGTGATTTAGCTGTCAAACATGACATAAAAGATGATCTCTTCATTCACTTCTGGAACTTTTCCCAAAAGCCTGCATATCTTTTGGTCTTTCTGAAAGCATGCAGGAATCCACTTACCAAACATTTTCTGCAGGATAGGGTTTCAGATTTTACCCACAGTTATACTTTATAAATTTTATACTTTTTTACCCTCAAGGATAATCTTTAATGTGGGTGCCCATCCTTGCTGAATACAGGTCACATAGAGCAATACAGGGATAAGCAACACAAATTAGAATATGGTCTTGAGCAATGCCTGATTACAGAATTCTTCTAAGATTCAGTACAGTTTATTTTGCTATACAGTGTTACCCAAAGCTGCCAGTCATTTGGGCATAAACCCTTTTATCCATAAAGTGTGGGTTCAGAGCATGTTCCCATAGAGACACTGGCCTGGGAAAAAGATGTGATGTATTCTCAGTAGTGCACAACTGCAAATTTCTCCCCATGAAGATGGCAAACCAATGCACCCATCCTTGGGTTTGGACTGGGGATATTTACAACACAGACTATGGCAGATGCAGGTCATCTATGCTCATGCTTCAAGCCTGAAAATGGTAATGTAACCATGTTATCATAGCACCAAGCCTGTGGTAATACACCCTGCCATTGCATCTCATCTCTCAGCAGGTTTAATTAGCTTGGCCTCAAGTGCTATACTGACATAGTTTGTACTGGCTTCTCCAAGTAAGTAGTGGACATAAGCATCGTATGCTTCCCAGATCCTGCTTCTGCTGGTCCTCTTATGGCCCCACTTCACACCAGCTCCCTACATTTCCTGGCCAGGCAGGTAACACTATCTGGGTATTTACCCTGCAACACCCTGTGGCCTCTTCACAATTTATTCTAGCTCTCCTAGGTGGCTTATCAAGCAAAGCAACTGAGGGAAGGCAGTTCCTGGGATAATGTGAACACACTGCAAAGCATTGCTGATGACGGCCTTCGCCCCATCATCTTCTGAGGTTTTTGCCATTGGCTGACCTCAGGGTCTATGACCTGACCCTTTGCAGCCAACAGAATGGAGAGAGGAACCAGGACACAGCCTCCGCATACAGAGCAGCTTCTGAAGTATGACAGCAATGAATGAGTGTGCAAGGAAGAGACTATCCACTGGCAAGAAGGAAAGGAAAATGCGCCAAGGCAGTGTCATGTCTTCTTACTCTTCAACATAAGGTAGCAAGCAACAGGCTCAAGTCACTTCCATTTCAGGATTTATTTCAGTTGCCTTCACTGCAATTTGGTTAACAATCAATTGCAGATTAATTGTTTTTATGGACTGGAGGAATAGAAGTTTCATGTCGGTACCTACAAAATGAACAAATACTGAAGTACTGCTGGCACTCCTCAAGCTACAGTAAAGCCACAATCTTCTTTCTCACTGCAGGTAAGACTAGAAGGTAACTTCTAGAACAGATTTTCCACCTTATTCCTTTCATTCCTCTGCTGATGTCAACAAGGTTTCCCTTAGAATCAAAGCCAGCAAGACTTTTTTCACTTAACAGCAGCCTTTGCACACCATAAAGTCTAACAGTTTTGTTTAACATCTTGATCCATAGCAACATTTGAAAATATAGAAGTGAAATTAATTCTACATTCATCTTCACTGAAAAAAAATTATGAATGGGGAAAAAAAAACCACGAGAGGTGCTTTAAAAAATCACAGGTAAGTATCCTCATTCTTCACCTTGTAATGGGGGAAAAAAAAAAAAAAAAAAAACAGGAAAAATAAACAAGAAAGTTATTTGCCTTTACCTCACAACCTATCTCATACTTTCTCTTCTCTCTACATTGCCCTCCAGATTAAAAAAGTCTTAAAATGCTTTCCTCCTCACTTTTTGGTCATTTTTCTTTAGTAGGGGAGAAAAAAAGCTAAAAAACTCAGTGAAATCCTCCAGAATCCAAATATTTTGCAAATATAAACTCTTTTGGACAAGGCATTTTTCCTTTGAATTTCTAAAGACACAGATTAGTTTTTCAAACAAAATAGAAAATAGCATTTTAAAAAATGTTATTCAACTTTATTCATTCAACAACTCAGAAAAAAATATGCTCTGCAAGTTACAGAAAGAAACTTTGATCTCAGCCTCATTTAAATAAATAGGACTTTGAAGAAAACATTTTCTAAGGTACAATTACCACAGGCGATGAGCCATGAAGAACACTATCTGGGTTACAGAGGTAACATTTTACCATCAGCTTGCACTGGACGTGACTTAGGTGCTGAAAAGAAGCCTTTCTATTAATTATAAAATCACAGAAAGGTTTGGGTTGGAAAGGGCATTAAAGATCACTTAGTTCTAAAGTCCCTGCCACAGACGGAGACACCTCCCATTAGACCACGTTGTTCAAAGCCCCATCAAATCTGGCCTTGAACACTTCCAAGCATGGGGCATCCATGACTTCCCTGATCAACCTGCACCAGTGTCACACTACTCTCACAGGGAAGAATTTCTTCCTAATATCTAATCTAAATCCACCCTCTTTCAGTTTAAAACCATTGCCCCTCATCCTATCGCTACACCCCCTGAGGAAGAGTCTCTCCCCATCTTTCCTGTAGGCCCCTTTAAAAGCTGGAAGGCCACTACAAGGTTTCCATAGAGACTTCTCTAAGCTGAACCCCAGCTCCCTCAGGCTGTCTCCACTGGGAAGGTGTGGCAGCTCCCTGACCATCTTCATGGCCTTTCTCTAGACCCACTCTTGAGCAGGTCTATGTCTTTCTTACACTGGGGACCCCAAAGTTGAACACAGTGCACCAGGTGGGTCTCACAAGAACAGTGTAGAGAGGGAAAATCTTTTTCAATAGCTACAATAATCTGACACTATTCTTGCTTGAATTAGAGACGTCTGGGATGCCTTATGGCCTGTGACCCTTCCTGTGAACATCCATGAAAGCACACTGCTCTGCCACCCACTATCCAGCTGCTCAGGAGAAGTACGTGTCAACCTCAGTCAACTGCAGAGATTTCAGTGCCTTTATAACCAGGGTATACTTTCTCTGCATACACCTTCACTACCCTTTCTCTCACAAACTGCTGTTCCATCTGTAGTGACATCGTGCTAACAATTTAAGTTAGAAAATCTTACAAATTCTCCCCTTCTCTCCCTTGTCCTCCGCTTCCTTATAAACCACCCATGACAAATCTTGTCCGCTCCAGGGCTCACAGTCAGAAGGAAGAACAGGGAGCACCTGGAGAATTTGGTGGGTTTATTTGAAGATAAAAGAAATAATGGGCATAATCAAGGAAAGAGACAGGAACATAGTTGCTAGGATGGATGGGAGTTTGTTTTCAAATCTTTGAAGAAAAAGACTGGTTATTTTCAAAACTGTGATAATTATCCAAAATCCAAAAGCAAGTTGTTATGTCATTACAAACATGTATACCTATCCAATTTTAACACTTAATAAAAGGGAAGTGAATTTGATGTTGACATGGACCAGATATTCTTAGAGTGAGCTGTGAAGAACAAGGTAGAGGACATTGCTGCAAACACCAACAACTCTATGAATGTCTCATATGTGTCCTTATGATGCAATGGCAGCCAACCGATTCAAGGAAAGGTTGTAAGATTCAATACAGGATAAAAATCAATAGTGCACACAGACCAGCTTTTATGTTAAATGGTGGCCAAGAGAGCTCCCCATGGTGCTAGTCGGTGCTGTAAGTACAGTTTCAAAAAATCAATAACTGCACTCCAGAAACATTTCTGACACACACCTCATTTTTGGCTCTGCTGTGCCAAAACAAGAAAAAAAAAATCAAAACCAAAACACAAAAAAAAAAAAAAAAAAAAAAACCACAAACTCTTTATGCTTTTATGAACCAGATTTGTATATTTTGACTACCCAGAAATGACATCAATGAATATTCATCCAGAAAGCCAAAAACATGAAAGGGCTATTCTAACTAGGAGACATACAGTATTTCAGGTTTCCACATCAGTAGCAGCACATTGATCCTGAAAATGCTACAGCTCTATGTCGGTACAAATACGGTTGTTCTTTGTCCAACATAAATTCAATTCTATCTTCCACATCCTGCCACCACAGCTGGTGAAACCCAAAGATGCTCAGTGCCAAAACTTATGAAGAGCTCTGTCAGCAAAGGTGGAAGAGGAAAGGAACTTGAAATGACCCTCAGCTGCCAGTGGCCTTCATTCAAGGGAGCAAAGATTTGCCCCACTCAGCACATCAACTCTCGACCACAGGACTTTGGCAAAGTTGTAGGCAGGAAAGAGAGTGACCAGAACCCCGACAGAGGTCTGTGCAACCAGAACAGGACATCTGCTCCATAACTCTTGGTATCACCGTGCCAGCAGCATCCTTCCCACATTACAGGGAATACGGTGACGTTGGTCAATAGCTCCATGGTGTCAAACCTGGGAAATGGCAAGCTGTACCTGTGTTGATGGAGCTGTACCTCTCCCAGTAACACACACAGCCTTAGTAATAGCAGCACTAGCACACTGTATTTTAGTAAATTATGCTAATTTTCCTAAATAATTGTTAAGATGGGCAAATCAGGGTACCTTTGATGGACAGGAAGGAAACCAAACCACTTATTTTTTTAAATATAATTAGGCCCAAAAGATCTGAGTTTCAAAACAAAACAAAAGCAAAAACAACAACAACAAAAAAAAGCGCAGGAGTTTGGCACTTTGCAGTTGGTTGTATGTGTTTTAGGTTCCTGTGAGGACTATTGAACTCTAATTAGCTGGCAAAGAAGGATCTTGTGCTCACTTCAATAGCAGTTGCTGCCAGGAGCTACACCAAAGAACAAGTTCAAAACAAATAAAGTGATACAGGAACCAACAAGATGCCAGGATAAAAGCCACAAATTCACTGTCAAATTCACTGTCATATTAACCACATTAAATCAGTAATCAAATTATGTCATGCACAGGTCCCTTGGCTCCACTGTAACTTTTTCTTTCTGTTACAGATGATTTCTTTACCACTATTACAGCAGCAATAGAGATGTTAGTCTTATTCAAGCTGCTGGTGGGCTTGGAGAGGACAAGAAGCAACAAGTCAGTGGGAGGGAAGGACATGCAATGGACGTCTAAATAGACACAGGTTTTATCCCCCAGCCAGCTCCTGTTCTGCAGCATCATGAGAATATGAAAAAACATTCTGACTAAATAAGTTTAAAAAAACAGAAAGAAAGGAGATAATTATAGAACAATTTGGCAAAATTTCTACTCCAGCAAACACCCTTCTGTCAAGGTCACAGGGTCTAGGGACTGTTGAAGTGACAAGACAGCTGCTGCTGTGATGTTACAGGGTTGCCACAGCAGGAGAGGTGCAAAGTAGAAACTGGAAGGGAACATATTGCAGGATCACCATAACTAAGAGAAAAAAGTAGCACAAAGAATCAAGAGACTGTTATTCTAACAGGTGGTTTTGCTGAAATACGCTATCAGTCTGCATCTTTTAAATTGAAGGTACAGTTTGTAGTGAGAGGAAAAATTAGCAGTCCCATTCATGCCAAAAGGCAAGATTGTTTAAATTGAAAGCTGAAGTCAATCACTTGCAAACCTTTGCCACACCTTCTAATCTAGGTTTAGTTTGCCTTTGACTGATACATCAGAAGGACATTATACACCAATGAGTTCTAATAAGGTTAATTAAAAAAAAAAAAAAAAACCACAGCACTCTACTATCTGTTGACAAATCACTCCTATGAGCCACACTGAGTGTGTCCATTCAATCTAGCTTTTCATGGGAAAGGTTTTTCAGGTGATTCTGCCACCAAAGACAAAATGGCTCCTTGCTTTTCCTCCTCAGCCATTCCCCAAAAGTGGTACATTCAAATAAAATTCATTGCCTCTTTCTTTATTGATGAGTTCTCGGTCCAGTTACACAGCCACAGCATTTTATAGAATAAGCAGATCTGTCATTAAGTTTTCTGGGGCATTTTTGTGAGAGCTTGTTTTGGTTTACTTTGATTTTACTTTTCCCTCATTTAATTTCATTTACAAAACAACATTTGTTTGAAAACTTCCACTCAAAGAGCACTTAATTAAAGTACTACATTTAAGGATGGGAGGGGTTTGCATGTGCACACATGGACTCCTTTCAGCACATCATCGATCAGCTTCAAGCCTGTAATCAGGCAGGAGGGGAAGAGCTGCTATTTGTGCCCAGCGAAGCTCTCCATGAGGTTTCCAGGTGACAGATCTGCCTCAGTGGCAGATGGCCTCAGCTTTGGCACGTCAGAGGAGAGCAACCACTTCAAACCAGCGCATGACCTCAACAGTTAACAAAAAAAAAAACTTCTGCCAAAGTCTCTCCTTAATATTTCCAACACAAAACACAGGCTCTCATAAAAGAAAAAAAAAAAAAAAAAAAAAAAAAAAAATCAATAATTGTAACAGGTTACAATTACAAAACAAAACAAAGGCTCCCAAAAAAAAAAAAAAAAAAAAAAAAAAAAAAGAGATAGTTTTCCTGAAAACATAAACATTTCCATATAAAAAGTGAAATCTTCTGTTTAAAGAAAAATATTTTTGTTGGAAAAAAGGAAAATTCTGAAGATTGCTCGTAAAAACTGTACATAAATACAACACGTGGTAGTCTAATCCTTGTGACCTCTTTTTTTTCCTGTGACGAGAGGAAGCAATGTTTTAGATTTCATTTACCCTCATTAGGAAATGTAGGTCCTACTTAAACTCAGTTCATCTTCCTTGCACAGAAGGATAAGTTTAAAATAGCCTAGCTCAACTTTGAGTTTAGACATCCACAAGAAGTCCAGCTGCTGCACTGGTCAGGCATCTCTTCCCTCCCCAGCCCAGCACCTGAGCTAAGCACTGGCAGTGCTCTGGCAGCACTGAGGTGGCAACCAGTTGCTTTCAAAGGGGAAAGCAGTTTGGAGCTGGTTTGTGTTTACCAGCTGTGTGAGGTCCCAACCGTCTATCTTTTATTGCCCTTTTGTGAGTGCTGGCTGAAGTTGTCTTGAACTGGAGGCAGGCCAGCCAAACAGCTGGGTACGAACTGAGAGGTCAGACCATGGGTTCATCCAGCCCAATGCTCTGCCTCCAGCAGTGTGACAGGAGACATCAGTCACATGTGCAAACCCTGCTGCTCTCCTTGCTCTTTTCTTCTACACCTTCCTCCCTACAGCACGCTCAGGTGCTGCGTTAGGATTGCTTGATGATACATGTCTTCTTTTGTGTCCCCTAGATCTTTAAGTATACGTTCCCAGACCTATTACCCATGAAATTGTCTAATTTGAATCTGAATATGCTGATACCCTGTGCTTCTACAGTCTCCTGCAATATAAAATTCAGTGCACTACCCACACAGTGGGGTGTTTTTATCCAATTTAAATTGATCTACTACAAATTTCAGTGAGTGGTCCTATTTCCAGTACTGGGGGATTTAGTTCTGCATTAGGCTTGTCCATTTCCTTTCTGCTTTTGTAGGCTTCAGGCATAGCCCTCCAGCTTCTTGCCCGCAGAGATGAAGGGTCTTTTTAATATCCAGCATTTTAATATCTTCTTTCAAGATACTGATCTTGATTGCTGCCTTCTAAGTCCATGTGATGTGGAGACTGGAACTGCACACAGCACTTAAGAAGTGTATGTAATAAGTAAAATGATGCCTTTTTTCTTGTTCTCCTTTTAATGCTGACCAATATTTTTTTGGAGTTTTTCGGTTGCTGGTGCTGCTTTTGTGTATTGAAAGAAAATTGCAGAGAGCCCTCAACAGTGACTCCAAGTTCTCTTTCCAATTTCAACGTCACGTTCTCCACTGGTGACCACAATACGCTGCAATCATCACGGTCTGTCCATCGAAAGTGCTCTGCTGAGTGTAACAGTCTTACACTGAGAGCTGAATAGTATACAAATAAAAGAACAGGAAAGAGAATGGATAAATTGAAGGTTTTTCCATAAAAATGTACCACCCAGAAAGGAGTTGTGGATTATAACTTTTCTGATTTGGACAAATTTATTTGCATAATGCCACTTCTTAATTTTACATGGAGCACTCTTAGAGCAACCTTTTATAAGAGGCTACATGAAGAAAATAAAGGCTTTGTGGCTGCAAATGCCTTCAGACTTCACCATTTGGGAAAGGGAAATTTCCTCGATTGTAATAAAAAGATAATTCAAAGGAGTACTATCCAATAATAGAATTAACAGTAGAAGAGTTTTTTTTAATGGTCTCACTTGTACCACTTGTATCAAGATAACTTCCCCAGAGCAAGCAGAAAACAGACTTGAAGCTCTCCTGACACTGAGTCCCACCCTCCCAATAGTGCCCTGTTAGACATCTATTTTATGTGATGCTCATATCCAGAGATCCTTCTCCTTCAGTGCCCTAACAACATAGCACATCCCTGAATGCACATGGGTGTCTTGTCTAAAAATCAGACTTTGTTTCCACAGCCCACCAGACAACTCAGAGAAGAGGTGGCAAAAGAATGTATCTACAGAAATATTTTCCATTAATTTAGAAAACCATATGAAAACATTTTCCCTTCATATACTCTGTCCCTCTCTTCCCTTTCCCCTCCTATACTTCTTCTGTCATTGTGCTGTAATGATAAAAGTCGTATAAAGACCTTACAGAGGAGTTTGAGGTAGTTTTAATGTTGTACTCCTGCTTTCCAAGCTGTTTTGTTTTCTGCAATACATCAGAATGATGTTTTTCTCCACTAGGGCTGGGATAGTCTAACTGGGAATTCAAACTTCTGCTTAACTAGGCAGCTTAAGCAGGGATAATATATTGTGTTAAATTTCCCAAATACTGTGCAAGCATGTAATGCTGTATGGTGGCTTTCACTAGGACCCTCCCAGGACAAGCCATGTCTCATAGGCTGGAGCAGCAGCAGTATGACCACAGCACTTGCATATCTGTCCCATGACAGGTTGTCAGTTCATAACTAAATCCTCATTATTGACTAATCTGAACTCTCACCAGCCTCGCTTGCACTTCCCTGGCATGTAGTGCTGTCTCCCAGGCCAGCAGGGTTGAAGAACAACATTCTTTCCTATGTAGAAACATAGGGCTCCCCAGCAGTGCCTGAGAGCAAATTGCACCTGGTAATATGTGTGTGGCATTCTCAACAGCTTCCCAGGGCAATCCTTCATGTTTTGGCTACCTTAGCTCCCTGCTAGGGCAGAAAGCTTTAAACAACACTGGGCTGCTCCAGCAAGGAGCCCTTTCAGATAAGGGGGCTATGGAGGGATGAAGAGCTCAGGGAGTTGTGCTCCTGACTGCCACAGTTTGAGCACTGTATTTTCCACTCACCAGCACAGTACTTCTGAGCAGCAGCAGTGAGGGGAGCTCAGACTGCTGACATTTGCAAGCACATCCAGCAAACTGCACATCTGCAGTAAGCAAACTTCCTCCCCATGTTTGTAAACTTGGAGCAAAGAAAAGGTCAGCCAGGTTTCAGCCCAGCTCTGCAGATCTATCTACTGCTCAAAGCACTAATAAAGAGAATTGGTAGAAACAGTTAGACTAATTTTCTAATTTCCTTGGTCCTTTGCTTCATGTAGCAGAGAGACAAATTAGCTACACAGTACAAAGTCTAGGCCTGCACTTTTAAACAGCAGAATTAATAGATAACACGATTAGTGGAGATCAGGAAACATGATGTGTCCCAAAAATAATCTCTCAAGGGCTCTACCAGCTAAATTTAAACTGTTTAACAAGGATAGCCTGTCTACAGCAGCAGCAGATTAAACTGCACAGTTTGTTTTAGGCTTAAGGGCTCAGCTATGCAACCTGTGTTTGCAAGGAAATCTAATTCCCTTTTGACGTAGAGAGCTGGAACAAAGTCCTTTGTACCACATAAGCTTTGCAGAGGAAGCCAGAAAGTAACCAGTGTTTTGAATAGTAAGGCAAGGCACCCACCAGACCCAGAGGAGATGCTGGGCATGCTTTGAGCAACCAACTTCAAGGTCTTTTGCCAGCAGGAAAAATACACAGAAACTCTCTGTCCCAGTGCCAGAAGTGACTGTACAACCTCCTGGTCTCATCTGCAAGATGGGGAAGATTGTTTTAAAAGAGATTTCCTCATGACTTGCCATTTACTCACATGTGAAGTCAAGTCTACGTGCATACCATACAATAATCAGTCATGGCACAGCTGAGCTGTTCACATGAGGACAGACTTTGGCTCCAGACACAGATGCTCAGATGCTCCAGACACTACACATGAGGCTTTTGTGTGCAAGATGAGAGCTTTACCCCAGACCCTCTGCTGGTGTGTGAATACCAACTAATTTGGAGATACTAAAACTAACTCTAATAAGGGCTCCAGTAGTTAACTTATGCCTTATCCAGCCTAATTTTGAATGGCAAGGAGTGCACTGAGGGCTCAGCACACACCTGCAAGCCAACCTAAAGTGTGCCATAACAGTTCACATGCAGAGTTTCAAAGCATCCCTCAGATGTCTGGGAAGCAAAGGAGGGGGCATACTATCCTACTGTATGCAACCCCGACAGCCCCAAATGTCACCCTTCTGCCCAGGAGAGAAGGGTGTCCCCTTCCTCCCAGGCTGGAAGCCTTTCCAGTCCCACAGTCTGAAATGAGGGTCTCAGGCTGACTGGTTATTTCTGCTTCTTTAATTCCCCAGTGAAAGACCACTTGCTCTTCTGGGTCCCTGGATAACCTGGCACCATGCTGCATGTTTTTATCCTATGGCTTCACCTAGAGCTACTTCAGTGACTCCAACACCTGAAGCAGGAAGCACCAGATGCATGTGTCCCCAGGGACTGGCTGGTTTCGCATTGGGACAGGCTGCCAGGGAGGTGGTGGAATTACCATTGCTGGAAGTATTTGAAAGATGTGTAAATCAGGTGCATAGGGACATAAGTTAGTGGTGGGCTTGGTGGTGTTAGGTTAATGCTTGGCCTGCATGATCTTAAAGGTCTTTTCCAACCAAAATGATCCTATGATTCTATATATCGCACGGCCATGGTATTTAACTTTCCTGAGGACTCTCTATTTTTCTCTATGTTTGGTTTCATCTAGATAATACATACTTTCCTTCCTTTTCTTAGTTTATACAAGAGATCCAGTTCCATCAGCTGCCTGCACATCTCTGTATATGCAGTCTCCAACCCTGATAATACTTGATTCATCCTTTAAATGCTATCTGAGGTTTGGTGAGAGAGGATTATTGGCTCATTTTAACGGTAAGGAAAAACTACAGCAGAGAGCCAGGGCCTGAGACCACAAGGTAACTCTGAAACAAACTCAGTCCTGGTGCTGGGATCACCATGTCAAAGAAGATGCTGCTGACTTCACCCACTTGAGTTAGGAATGAATGACTGGTAACAACTCTCCATCTTCCCTGTACCAAATCCACCTCAGAATCATTTTCCTCTACCCACTGTAGGCATGAACAGCAAGTAGGTAGCTCTCAGCACTAATTCCCTGAGCCTGGGCATTTGGCTAGACAAGGAAGACGATTGACTCCAGGTGTGAACGTGTTCAACACAGGACCAAAGTGGACCACATATGTCAGACTTAGCAAGAGATAGTCAAGGAGGAGAGAAAAGGATGAGTCCAAGCACCTATGAAAAGTGGTCAGGTTTTGTCTAAAAGAAAAAAAAAAAAAAAAGTATTTATATATCGTATCATCATACCTACTGTGGAAGAAGTTACTTTGACTGAAGAAGCAACTTTAATAGGAAGATTCTCAATGGTAACCTTTACTGAGAAGGTGCCAGTAATTACCGTATTCCCATAAAAAATATTATTTTTGAACCAGTGCCATGCAAAAGCCTTATTTTCCATACTTTCTGCAACTTCTGTCAGCTCTGAGGGGAAGTGCCAGGTGCCTCTGGGCAAGGTAAGGTTGAGAAATAGCAATGCAGAAGACGCTGGTTCCTGCAGGCTTCCACTAAGAGGCAGCTCCATCTTGCATGCCTTGTACTGTCAGAAGGAAGGAGTGCCTGAGAAGGAAAGAAAGAGAGGTTTCTGACTACCTCCTTTGTCCTTGCTTTTCCTCAGGCCTCCACAAATACCACAGCCATCCTACCAGCTCCAGGAAGACCAAAGCAGCCATTAAACAAAATTAAAACACCCAGATGAACAAAACCAAGAATACAGCATATCTGAAAGTAAGCAAAACTTTAAAGAATTTTAAAATATAGCACTCAGTCTGCCAAAAGTTCTGCTAAGGAAGCTAAAAACAGGTCTGACAAATAGGCTGTTTTACAAAGGAGCAAATTAAACATCTGTGGAATCTGAGGACCTGGAAGGGTTAGAGCATTACAAATATAAGGGGCTGAATAAGTGGCTTTATAGTTTGCATTTTCCTTGCACATCCTAAGAAACACTCTCCATTGAAAGAGTAGGTAAGAGCCGGTGAATATTATCCCTTCCTAAACTCACACAGACATTCAGAAAAAAAAAAATAAATAAAAAAAATAAATAAAAAAAAATTCAACCCTCCTTCTGGGACTCTGGCTTTTTCACATATAGAAACTCTTGTCTATGGAAACATTTTGGGTTTGGATATTAAGATTTGCTAAGAGAGATAAAAGACTACCTTGGAAATTAAGTTATTCTAGTTCAAAGCATCTAGATGGCACAAAATCTTTTTGAAGACATTCAGTGATAAAAATAAGCCTGTAATATACCCCACAGGGGAAAAAAAAAAAAAAAATTTAAAAAATTTAAAAAGGTAGTTTTGTGACAAACTTTTACTTTTATTTCAATAAACACATGATTCTACTAGAACAATAAAGGAAAACTTTGTACAAATAAATATACTATCTTCTCCCAGGATTTTCAAAAGACAGAAAAATAAACATTTCAAAACAAAATTTTTCATACCTGTTATAAAACTTACACATGTCTGATGGGACTGCTCAGGTGTCTCATAATTGTTTGATGGATATAAATACAGATATAGGAGGCTCAACCACAATCCAGTCTCTGAAGTGTTCACAAATAAAACTCAATAACCCTTCGCTTTCTTTTGCACAAAGCAGCTATCATACTCTTGTTTCTCAGTTCTAAAATTATCTCTATTGTAAAGTAACAAAGCAATACCTAGTCCCAGGTTAGGGCTGCCATGTCTAGAACAGTTCAAAACAGTATTTAAGCATCCTGAAATGTTTAGAAATTTAAAAAAAAAAAAAAATATATATCTAACTGCCTCAGGGATCTGTGATTATAAGTATTAAAGGCCACCAAAGAAGAGGAGAGTGCAGTCTGCCCAAATAAAGGACTTCCCTTCTCCAGGGAGTTCAGGTTTACTCCTGTGTGCCACAGACATGGGGCAGCTTGTGGGACCAGCCAACACCTGTGCCAGCAATGCAATCAAAATTTCCACCCTCACTCTGCCTGTATTTCTTCTGGTACAAACACAAGGTGGGGGAGAGGAGGATGTTTATGCAGCAGCACATTTCCAACATGTAGCCATTTTTATTCTCTTTTTTAACATAGACTAGTAATGAAGCACCAGGTTTTACCTATGGGCTGAGAGTGTGGAGGTGGGGAAATATTTTAATGCTAGACTAATAACTAGCTGAGGTTAAATTAAGTTGCTTTATGGAATTCACAGCTGGAAGGCAAAGATACCTGCTGCCACAGAGAGCTTGTTGCTGAGGTAATGGTGTTACTGGTAATGGGAAAATTATTTTTCCCATCCTCAAAATATTCCATGGAAAACATTAAGCAATTGAAGAATCTGTCCTTTTGGACTTCCACAAAATTTTCCTATTCCCTTTTCCTTTTCTTTGTCTTCTTTTTGTTTTCTTCATTATATAAAATAGCAGTCATCAAAATCCAGATGTTTTCCATCTCTATCAAAAAACATTTTGGAAACAAAACAAGCAATTATTCGCAATACTGGATTCAAATGTTACTGTTGTGGCTCCTTGTTTTTCTGCTTCTGTAAAGACAAACACACCTTAAGTCCACAGTGATAGCCACATGGTTTCAAGATGACCATATAGGGAATGGTAAACAAGCATTATTGCTCCCATTTCACATATAGAGATCAGAAGATGTTAACTGATGTTTGATATCTGTCTTGTTCGGCCTACAGAGCCATAGTAGGGAACAAATGTTTTTAAATGTAAATGTCCTTTACATTAAATTTTCACTCCTCTGGATATGAATCACAGCCCAAGTTAGGATAAAAGGGGACAGATGGATAAGGTTGCAACCAAAGAAATCAAGCAAATCAGTAAATATGGATGAATAAAGATAAATACACCTGAAAATGTATTATATTTTCATGGCGTTTGATCAGCAGCGTTAAGATCCAGACACTAAAATTCACAGCTCAGAAAAAAAAAAAGAATTGTATTGAAGATAATGAATTTAAAATACACAGAGTTAAAAATTCAACATCTGTGTTTTTTTCAATGACTGTAATGCAGTTCTTTTACACACTGCAGTAAAATATGGCAGGTATATGTGATACTGTATTTCATAGGCATTTCTGTTTTCCTGCATAAGCAGTATGAGCTTAGGACAGCCACAGTGATTCTAATCAAACACCTCAGTTTTAAGGACCTTTAAAAACAGCTTCTTCTTATGACTCACTATTCCTTTAAGCACACATCAATTTTCTTCTTTAATACGACATTTTCATAATTGCTGTGGCCCTATTCTTCCCCACAGTGTTTTTCCTTATTTTCGACTAAAGCAGGAAATATCAGAAAAAAGTAAACCTAGAGAATTTGGTGTTCTGGGGGATTCATCTGAATTGCAAAATTTTCTGTTTGCTATTTCTTCTTCCTTTTTCTCCTGCCTTCCAATCCATATTTCTGGCTAAACACTCATCCTCTGAGGCCAATGGACTGAAACCTTCAGGATTAACAGGAACATAGGTGGAGCTGAGATACCTATTTCGTTCTGCGTCTAGCAACCTGTTAGCTACGCTCTGTGGTGGCCTTCATCTCCCTTTCTAACATTTTGATTCTTTTCACTCCATGTTCCTGCCATCTGTCCTTAATTCTGGTCCTTTCCCTGCTTTCCAAGAAGAACTGAAAGCAGATCAGCAGTTTAGTTTGTTGCCCTGCACTCAGAGCAACAGAGAGAGATATACAAAGTTGTCCAGGAAATATTTTCCATCACATGTAACAGATTTATTCTTTGTTTCACACTGTTCCATACAGAGATCTCATCCTTTCGTTTACTAAGCAGCCAGTGGAGAAGGATGCAGGGAACATCTGGTGGAAGCTTACAGACAGGAAAGGTGGACAGAACAAAAATGCACAATGCAGAGCTTGTGAAAGCCAAGAAAGCAGCCTTCCTCCTCTAGTTCTGTTCCAGACCAGTTCAAAACTGGTCATTTTTCCAAGCACTCACTGACCGTGACCAGTCTTAATTTTGCCGTCTCCTCCCATCTTTGGACCCTGCCCAGTAGGGCTGCACACTCCAGAACTACCCAATACAGTAAGAATCTGCCCATTATCGCTTACGGAGAGATAAGGGTATCAAACTCACTCTTTACATTAAAAAAAAACCCACATAACTTCTTTCAGTAAATACAACCTGACACATTGGTATAATCTCTGTCCATTGCAATGCACCTGTAAAGGAAACCAACATGTATTTTGAGTAAGATATGGACACTAGCATTCTGATTCTGTTCAATGCAACAAAAAGATCAAGTTAATACACACCCAGTAGGAGAATGATGGCACAACAGTTTTGTCCATAGTCAGGTCTTCTTTCCAGCATCAGTACCCAACAACTGTTTTTCTATTAATTCACCCTCTCCTCTCTACCTGTATAGGAACCTGCTGCATCTCTTGTCCTCTCACTTTATACCTTTTCACTACCCGTATTTAAATGTCAATTTTATTTTTTTATGTGATGGCTGGAAACACTTCTGTCATACTGGATTAGTGCCTTACCAGGTCATTATGGCAACAGGACCTACATAGGACACAGCAGCACACTTGAGCTATTCCTGCCTTCCCCCCAGGCCTTTGGGGCCTACCTCTGCACTACTGCAGCCACATCATCCTGACAAGCACCATCTCCCCACACACCCCACAAATCACGCATCCTCCACACTCACCTCTCACACTCTTGCACATAGGTTAGATGGGAAACCTTCCCCTGTGCGCCCTGGGTTTCTCTATCACAGCCTGCGTTACCTACTGTCTGCACCTTAATTTTGCCACCTCTTTCACCTAAGCTTGTGTTTTTATTCATGTAGCTATCTCCACTAAAAAAAAAAAAAAACATATTTGTTCTTCTACTAAAATACCTCTCAATCTTCCATGACTTTTCCCCTAACCCTATATTTCTGTTGCCCCACTTCCACCTCAAATTGACACTCTCGTTCTGCATATTAGTGCCTACATCTTGCATGTTTGAGATGTTCGTATCACATCTCATAAATTCTGACTGAGAGGTCATAAGGACAGACTAATGCATAAATTACATTAATTTCTATGTTCATTTTATTTTTAGATGTTGTTTTTACTCAGAGAAAATATTTTGTTGCAACTCAGTATTCATTTTATTAAAAAAAAAAAAAGCCAACCAGGAACTTAAAATGATTACTACCCTAGGAGCCAAAACACATTATCAGTAAATACAACTGAAGTGCACGAGGTAATATAATTTATAAGGGACTATAATCAAAAAGATGGATCATCAGGCTGAAAAAGAATTCCAGCAATTGCATGTTTATCAGAGCTTTTGCAGGGCATGCTAGCTATACTCTAAAATACTGCTCAGTTTAGTCACCTTGGAAAACAGTTACCCCTAAACACTGTGTTTTCATCATTGTAACCATTTCTGTATTTGTTGAAACAACTACACCCCAAATTCACGTTTATACTCTACAACACACTACATAGTACATAAACATACCTGCATCTCTTAAAGTGTAACTTAGCTGGAAAGTCCTCAGCTTCAAAAATGAATCAGAAAGTAATCTGTAAGCTTGAAGAGAAGGGCTTTGTGGCAAAAGTAAGCCAAAATTCTGGAGATTTTAAGAGAAAATAGGTGTTTAGGCTTGCAAGCAAACTGCAATTTAGAAGATTGTACACACATATATAAATGTCTACAGCATCTTAGAAGGTACACATGAACATATAGAGATTTTGAATGAAACCCTGAGGAGAACTGTCTTTTTTTAAATCCCTATATTAAAACTAGAAATGTTTTTATTATCAATATTCTTGGGTAACTTTTAAGTTACTTAGAAACACATAAAGCATAAATTGTGTACTTATACAGCTGGGGAGCAGTCACACAAGGGGAGCAATTCTAGAGTAATGCCATTAATTTCAGAATAACAAGGACAACACAGCAGAATTTTGCTCTAAGAAGTAAATCTATTTAAATAGTCTATTTTCTTACAGGGAATTTCATGTGTAATTCTGATGTGGAAATAAAACTATTTTAAAACTCCCTCTTTTTAATATCTCCTAATAAAACACAGCACTGTAATGTTGTTTGCCTTCAGTTTTGCTCAATGTTTCCACTAGTAAAACAAATTTTTTATGGAGCTAGATTAGAGCTTTGGTTGAAAAGATGTCTCAGACCCAAAGCTTTGGCATAAGAAAAGGCAAGCCAGAACAAATGTATTTTCAGCAAAATTTGAAAAGACTATCTTATACATACATAGCTCATTTTTAGATTATAGGGATACAAAAAAAAAGCTGCTTTCACGTGTGGTTTCAGTTATCAAATGGAAATTCTTTGGGCTGCAATTTAAAGCACAGGTGAGTCAAGAGGCTCACATACACTAGGGGTTACTACATTACTGCATTTTCAGGTCACATTTTAGAGTGACCAGAAAAGTGGGAAGACTCCAGATTCAACCAAGACTCTCTTTTTTCTTGCCTGTTAAGTCCATGCCACTCCTTGAAGGCTGGTCTGCACTTTGGCACAACACTTGGATGAAAACTTTCAGACAGAGAATTTTGCAGAGGCTGAAAGGTGAACACTTCTCACCCCCTCCTCCTGCCCCACAATCTCAAAAAGGCTAGGATGGATACGACTAACACCAAGGAGGGTAAGCTACCTTGGACCATGCAAATTACCTCCATGTAACATCCATGCACCATTCCAGGTCACAATTCTGCCCACTAGGCAGAACTGCAGCAGTGATGAAACCAGTATTCTCATGGAAGTCATCCCACACGAGGTTAAAAACAAACCAAACACTTAATGATTCTGTACTGCAGTGCAACAAAAAACATCTGCCACATCCACTGGGCACTTCGGTCCCAGTGCTGAGACCCTAAGATGGACCAACATCAGCTGAAGGCAACAGAAAGGCATCAGTGGCCTCAGGGTCGGACCCCAGGTGTGCCCCACACTGGGTGCAGCAAAGGCACCTCTAAGAAAGGTGTTGCGCTGCAGACTCGGGGAAGTGAGCAGGAGTGCCTGACTTAATGATTTATGTTTATTCTAAAGAGAGCTGGCAAGTGTTTTACCAGTTTTGTTCAGCTTGATCTAAAACCTTGCCACTCCACCCCACACCTGATGGCATGTTGCTATTTTTAGCCCACTGGACTTAATTAATTTGGAGACATTTCTGGTTTAAAAGGAAAAGCTGATAGATTCAAGACATTTCATTCATGCCATTGTAGTTTTGCACGGAAAATGTAGGAACTCCTGATAACCTTCTAAAGCAGCAAGCATCAACCAGCTGCTTACGGGTCCAACTTCTTTTCTGGCAGTGCTGAGCCTAAAAGCCCCTTCTTCCACTTTGTTTTCAGGACCACCTTACTGATACTTGTCTCGGCTATATTTCTTCTTTTATGGGAGGCTGGGCTATACTCCTGCTTCTCTTTTCTGCTTTTTCAAGTGCACATTGATTTTCACAAAATGCTGCTATAAAGTGAGAAATGTTTCTAGTACTGCAAGAGGCAGCAAGAGTACTGTGATAGGTGCTTTCTGGGAAGCAGCCTATTGGCCTTGCTGACCACATCACTACATTTCAGTGAGGTTTCAACAGGCTGCTAGCAAAGCTTCTAATTAGCTTAAAAGCAAAAGGGAATGCAAACATCTCAGAGAAAACAGCTGAAGGCGAAGGGCAACAATTTCCTCTTTAGAAATCTCTTCAAAGCCAAGTATGTCACATTATTTATTGATGACTGTTTCCTTCTATAAAATCCCACAGAGTCCTGAAGATCATTCACACAACATGATATGACAGCTGATTCTATAACCCTGTGTCCTGGTTTCAGCTAAGATAGTCAGTTTTCTTCCTAGTAGCTAGCATAGTGCTGTGTTTTGGATTTAGAATGAGAACAATGTTAACAACACACTGATGTCTTAGTTGTTGCGAAGTAGTACTTACACCAAGTTAAGGATTTTCAGTTTCCCATGCCCTGCCAGCGAGCAGGTGCACAAAAAGCTGGGAGGGAGCATGGCCAGGGCAGCTGACCTGAACTAACCAATGGGATATTCCATGCTATAGGACATCATGCTCACTGTTTGAACTGGGGGGAGCTGGCTGTTGGAGTGAATCACTGATCCAGCACTGGGCTAGAGCAGAGCGAGCAATTAAATTGCACATGACTTGTCTTTTCTTGGGCTTTATTTCTCTCTCTCTCTTTTTTTTTTTTTTTTAATATTCATTCTGTTACACTAATATTCCTTTTCCTCATCATTATTATTATTAAATATTTTATTTTTGTTATTAAACCGATCTTATCTCAATACATGAGTTTTACTTTTTTCAGTTCTCCTACTTATCCTACTGAGGGGGAGAATGAGCAATCAGATGAGTGGTGTCTAGCTTCTGTTTGGGGTTAAACCACAACACCCTACTCCACTTTTATTGAAGAGTGCAAGAAAGAGTTAAGAAAGGCTGCTTAACTCCTTATCGTAGTATGAAGTTTTAGAGCATTTAAACAATTCTCTCTTTGCCTCCTTCAGCTTTACCACCTTCCCTTTGAAGTAGACTCGTTTTTAGCAAAAGCTCTCAGCAGCTTCCAGGTCCAGCTTACCTGGCTTTTTGGGACAGACAGCCCCAGAAGACTCAGAACTCAGCAAGTACCTCGGGCCATGATAAGGGACCACCACAGCATTAACCCACACCAAAATATTTCATAGGAGCACTGATGACTACTAAGGATGAGCTCATAACCTCCAGTCTGAGTGTCGCATTTGATCTTGGATTGGCTTCTTTTTTACCGTTTGAAATACTCAAATCCATACAAACCAAGTAAGTAGCTGTAAATTCTTTACTCTTTTATGTATTGTATTTAGCAGGAAAAAAAAAATACCCAGTATCTATTAATGCATATTTAACTGTCACAGATATCACTGAAGCATTACAAGTCAATAGAATTAATACGAATGGCAAATTATAATTAAAATATGCATCAAAGTTATTGCCAGCCATGAATTTCTAAAGGAAAATAGAACAATCCATGTTTTCTATGCAGAAATGTTGAGGGACTTGGAGGGGAAAGTGGTATTTCTCTACCTCTCCATATCCTGGTCCTAAGGGTGGTGCTATCACCAGGGACAAAGCTTGTTTAGGAAATTTCTGTGCCATTTACTATTTACAATCAAAAGTATTTTTAGCAGATTAGTAGGCAGTTGTTAGCAAGCAAATCCAGTTATCTGTGAAGGGATTTGACACCTCGTTGAATTCTTCTCATAGTCATGACAACATCTAGACCAAAAAAAGGTACAAAGAGGTGTTTCATCTGCAGTGTCTGAGCACAGGAAAAAGTGTCAAATATTTCATGGGGGCTGAAGAAACAGGATGAACGTGCCATTATCAGTCCCTGGAGGTGAGACATACTGCCAGGAATGCTTCAGGATGCTCATTTTCCAGTTTCTCATAATGAGCTCTCTGGACGTATCTGAACACTCACATCACACTAAATCTGCATCACATTAAGAAGTATTGAAGCTTCAGACTATGATCTGTAGGCAGAGCTACTACCAAGAAGTCATATCCAGGAAAAATAAGCTTGCAAGTGTTCTGGTGTTCAAAGGAAAATTTTAGCACAGTAAGTGAGAGAAGTCAAAAATCTATTTTAAAAGTAATTTGGAAAATTAACATTGTCTTGAAGTTTCTCCTGAAAGAATCACAAGATTCTGCCTCTCACTGTTATGATCTTTTTCGGCAGGTTTTCATCCAGGAGTTGCGAAAGACCAATGTCAGAACCAAAAGGAGTGTCTGCAAATTCAGGTCCTATATATCTATACGATCATTAATTAGCACCTATTGAGGAATAGCTACGGACACATTAACATAAACAAGTTCCTCCTTGGTCAAGGAGCTGCCTAGCATTCTCACAGTTTTTCTAGTCAGGAAGAGTCCTAGGAGCAAAATGTAATTAGGGAAAGGATCTAGAAAATCTAAGAAGAAAGTACAAGGGAAACAAGGAAAACAAGTAATCTTTCAGGTTCTGCAACAGGCCTGTAGGATGGGAAAAGAGGCCAAAAACTGCATAAATTAAGGTGAAACTTATGAAGAAAGTTGCTCCACGGGCTGTAGTCTGAACTGGCTAGCAGGCAGTGCTTTTGAAGAGGGGCTGTGTACACCTACACACTGCAGCTTCCTGGAGCAGCAGCATGGGCCTTCACACTTACCATGTGGTCCAAGGCACAGAGCTGCCAAAGAAAAAAAGCCCAGTAGAAGTGGCCATGCAGTGTGGGTTAACTTCTGGAGTTTCTACTGACCAACAGTCAGTGAGTTTGCGAGGAATGAGGTAAAGGTAACAGGCCAATATTCTAGACCACGTTGTTTTAATTTCTGGACTTTTTAAGTTTTGTAGTCCTTGTGTTTCTGTTGGAAAGGGTCACACATACTGTTGAGGACAGAAAAATTGCATGAGCCAAGGTGAGCGGCACTGGGCAACTCTTTGCAACTTGTCTGTTATGTCAGTTATGCACAGATCTCCTGACCTGAATCTGTCACAGCTACAAGGCTCAAGGTCTGGATATTCTCTTCCACTGTTCGAAATTCTGGTCTTATTAAATTCACTGAGGAATTTTTGGAATCTCAGCTGAGAAGCTATACACCCTAGTAAAACAACTTGCACCAGAACTGCTTTTTGGTTTTAAATTGTTTTTTGTTCTTTTTTTTTTTTTTTTTAATTCCTACAATTATCAGAACAAAAGAACAAGCATAATAATAGAAGTTAATCTGAACACCTGCTTCTTGTCTGCGCCTTGCACATACAAACCGTAACTCTTGGTTACGTTTTTTCTTAATTCAGATATGCATTTCTCAGCTTTTAACATCAAACAGAAAATTCTCCCTTCCTACCTGTGCAGGGAGAAGAAGGGTGACATTCAGGAAAGCCTTGTATTTAAACAAAGGCTGACCTACTGACCAGGACAGATGATGAGATGTCAGCCCAGAGATGGTGGCTTCCAGAAGTGGAACAGAGAAGACAACACATGACCCCTGAGTCTCCTTCTCAATCAGGCTCAACACAAGATGTATGCCAAATTCTTTTGAAGTTCTGGTCAAAGAAATGTTGCTGCTGAAAACCTTCTCCTCAGCAAGAACTGGGCTTTCCTACAAGCCTAGTCCTAGTTGCAGCACCGAGCTGGATTTACAGCACGAGACATCACTACTGCAGAACACCCACAAAACCTGCCAAAACAGAAAGGCCAAAATAGACCCAGCAGGACCCTCCAGAGCAGCATCCTGAAGGCAGTGAATGGAGGACCACTGCTCTCTGACACCCCAACATGAGGCACCAGCCCCCCAGGTGTCCATGCTCACTGGGCAGAACAGACAGGTACTGCATCATGGTATTAGGGCTTGTACTTGGACATCTGTTCCAATGAGTTTTAGGATTTGGCAAGGTCTTGCTGTGTTTGCTGCTCCCTCAAGCACATAGCAGTTCATTGAAGTCAAACTCTTTAATATCTGTAAGGTTTTTGTCACGGTATTGTTTGAGAATTGATTTTAATCCTCTCCACAACCCCTAGCAAATCCTTTCTAGTATTTCTTCTTCAACTTATTTTCCTCTGACCTATCCTTCTCTTTCTTTCCTTCAACTCTCTGTAGTCTCCCTATTCACAAGGCTCTTATTTAGACATTTTTAAAATATCTTACCTGAAATTCTCTAGTCAAAAGCTTAGTCAGACCAACAATAGCATCCAGAAATTGGTTATGGTGTGTATGTGAGAGCAAGTCCTCACTTTTCACAGCTCAAAAGCTGCTTTGCAAAATGGCATTACTAAAATCTGAAAACAGTGGCAGCACAGCAAGTATTGCCAGACATGCTGATAAACCACCAGAGATTTATCTGTGTAGGCATAATGCTGCAAATATTGACGTCTGTTTGAGCAGACTGAATGCTTACATGAACTTGCATGTGTTAATGTTATATGGATAGTAATTCCTCTTCCTATTTTATTATCTCCAAAACTGAGAAATCCCTCCGAAAATAACAAAACTCTTCTCATGAGGGCCAAACATAGCACTTACCATTCCTGAAAAAGTTCCACAATTTCAGAGAAGTTGTAACTCTGCCAAAAAAAAAAAAAAAAAAAGGTAACAGACTATTTTCCTCCTTTATGGGAGATATATAAAACACAGACTCAGATGTAACTCTGCAGAGACATAACAGCATGGCAGGATGGAAGCTGTAAGGGGCTCCATGTGAAGTACACACAGACAAGGATGCTGCTGTAAACTTCACCTCTCCATCCATTTTAGCATCAAAGCATTACAGTTTAGACAAAATACGAAGTGATGGCATGTCATAAATATGCCAGTCAGAGAGAATACATTAGAGTAGCTGTGGTTTTACTGAAGCTACGTTAAGACAAACTGCTCAGTAAAATCATTCCCATCCTCAGAGGGACATGACCACAAAAGGGAATATAGGTGGCTGTAAGATGCACCAGTGAGATTTTGGAAAGCCCTTGCTGGGGACAGGCCAGAATGGAGCAGTGGGACTCCCTGTCCTGCAGGTGAGCTCCTCATCAGCACTCTCCTCAGCTCCACCCTAAAGATTTTGACAGCCACATTCAATTCTGACAGTACAGAGGCAAGATTAATATTTTATTGTTTCACGTGAAGACAAAATCTAGTATTATAAATACTTCATTGAAAAAAACATATCCTTTATGCTAGTGGAATAGTAGTCAACATTTGATGCAATCAAACTGAAAGACCTTGCAAGTACAAACAAGGAAGAAAAGTACAGCTCATATGTTGGTAGCACCCTCGAGGAAAACATCAGAAGAAATTAGAAAGACTGGTCAGCAAAGGTTAGAGTTTCTCCAGAAGCAGCAAACAGTGGTGCCAACAAGAAATGCCTGGCTAGCCAAACAGCCACATGTCATATTTGCTGTTTCCACTACAGTTTGCAGTATGAAATAAATACGGAGAGTCATAGAATCATTCAAGCTGGAAAAGACCTTGGTATGTATTTTAGTCAAAACAGGGTCAACATTTTGCTTTGTAACACCAAAGTGTCATATTCACAATAAGAAAGTTTTGTTTCAGTGTCATTCCCACTATGGTAGTCATATGTTATAAATTAATCACACCTCCTGAGATGAGCAAGAAAGTAACAAGGGAATATATATATATATCAGCCACCTACTTTCTGATAGAAAACTATTAAACTATAAAGCACATCTGCCCTGTGAAAACAAAGCCCTGGTTCTCCAGATCAGCTGCCACAAAGTTACTTGCATGTCTATCACAGGCATAATCATGGTTTGCATAAACAGGAGGAAGTTTCTAACTCAAACATTCCACATCAGCCGAAGGCCAAAGCATTTCTTTTGCAAAACTACCCTTGTCTTCCATCTTGGCACACTGGTGCCAGATGCTGTGCATACAAGAGTAACCTTCAGGCAACTCTCATTTGCACCCAGGTCCTGATCTCAGAAATACATCAAAATCAAGAAAGAAAACCAGAGCACTTTTGCCTTCTACCTTACTTTATTATATACTTCTTACCCTGGAACTTCCTTAAAGGATGTTTACTACTTCATTTATACTATTTTACAACCAAAAGTATTCTATTTTCATGTTTATAAAAAGATATGAATAAAAGCTTGAGAGTAATCCAACATACATATCCTGCAAACTGGACAAAAATTAATTTCTAATCTCAGCAACATATTACTTTAACATCAATATTCTTAAGAGTCATATCACATTTGGCAATTGGTGTTGCTCTTTTAAAAATTTATTATTAATAATAATAACTGCACAAAAAAAAAGGACCGTAATGTAAACATAACTGGGATTAAAATCTCAAAAAAAATCTTACAGCATTGAAGTATGTTTCTAATAAATGTATGTTTTCATAAGTCTTCACTAATGTGCAGTGCTGACATTCCTGGAATAGAGGAGACCAATCAAAAATAAATCTCTGCAAAGTACTTATTATGGTTTGCATTAGCAGAGAAAACAGTTCCAGCAGCACAGAGGCTATGTTATTATGAGAACTGAATCGTCCAACTGATTTCAGCTTGTATAGAAATTCACTTTGGCTGCATGATGCAGCTTCCTTTGATGAATTTCAAACTAGCGAAGGGCAGGGTTAATTTTTAAAAAAACCTTTTACACACAGTATAAATGGCTTCTAGTGGGCCAGGTCACATTGATAAGATAAAACCAGCTACTGCTGCTCTCTAAAAAAAAATCAACAAACAAAACCATACCAACTTCCTCCTGCCCTTAATTGTCTCCATCTAGTCTCATCATTCATGACAAATACATCACCTATTTCACATTCTCCCAACTACATGTCATTGTTAGCTCCTCATTTTCATGCTCTTTCTCTTTATGTTCTGAAGTATTTCACCAGAAACTGCCAGGGAAAGACTGTTTTCTACTGTATTGGCTGGATTCCCACATCCAGTACAGGGCACACCAAAAGGATAAAGCTGAAGGAGGACTGGTCTACAAGTAGAATACATTTAATATCGTTTTCATTCAAAAGCTTTTTACTTATAATTGTAGAATTCCCCAAATGGGATAGGGCCATCACCTATAGCCAGAAATCAAGCAGTAGCTGCTTTAAAGAATCTACATGCTCAAAGGTACACAGGCTAAAGTACACCTACACTCAGTTTGGTGTATACATGTGGAAAGCAAGAAGGAAGCTAACAGAGAAGGTTTATATAAGGATTCAGTTAAAAATTCAGGGTGGGGCAATGCATCTGAAATAATACATGCAAAGGTGTTTACCTTAAGCTGAACATTTTTTTGTGCACAGAAAAACAGTTTCTTCTGAAATGGAGTCAGTGCCTGGTGTAAGGACGTTCAGTTGGACCAAGCCTGCGGACTGCCACAAGGAAATAAAATGGAAAGCAGCAGGAGAGAAAGCTACATTCAAGTGCAGTTCAGTGTCCCAAGGAATGAATACATGGCCTCACTGCAAGTCTGAAGTTCAGTACTTTGGGCTCCCCAAAATGAAGACAGGCATTGCAGTGACAGGTAGGAGTTAAAGGAGATTTCTTGGGAAATGGCACAAAAGTACCCATGGAGGGATGCATCACAGCTGGTGTCACTGCAGCAGCTGCTGTGATAAGAACAGGGAGTAGGAAACAGATTTATGTCTGTTTCAGTTGCATAAATCTTGGCCTTTCATTTATGGTAACTTCAGGTCCAGAACATGTTGGATCAGAAATGTGCCTGGATGATGATCTCAACACAGCTCACATCATAAATTAGAGATTGGTGGAGTACTATAAAAAGAGTCTTACAGAATGATATAGTAGCAACACCACAGGCCAGTGAAGACACATCTCAAGATGAGCTATGTTAGCAAAGAGCAGCAGAAGCCCAGCCCAGGCTGGGTGCGCTGGCTGAACTCTGCTGAGAAGATCTCACCACCAGTCACAGGCAACTCTGTGTGATATGGGACAGAGTTTCTTCCGCAAGCGAAAAAATTCAGCCCAGTAGGAAAAAAGCATACAAATGTATTTAAGTTCTAAAAATTATTGTTTTTTTTTTTATAAGAGTATTTAAAGACAGCATATTTTTTAACTGGTGATAATGGCTCCCTGCTGATAAAAGCTATCTGTGACATACTGAACAGGTGGCAAAAAGCAACAGCAATCTGTTTCTCCTTATGTCTCTGCTATAGCAGCTTAGGAAGATGGAGTTTCTTGTACAGGTGAAACTTTGATGTCTCTTCTTTGTCCTTTTCTTTCCTTCCCTCTTTTCAACACAATGCAGAATGAATTCCATCCCTCTCTCTAGTGAGCAATAACATATTTCTGGTCATGTATGAATTAAATGGTTAGAGACTATCAACCTGCTAGCCTCACCTCTGTGCCAGGGTAGATCATGAAACATATCCTTTTAGAAGCATGGAGGACATGGAGGACAGGAGGGTTATTCAACACAGCCAATATGGTTTCACCAAGGGCAAGTCTTGCCTTACCAACATAGAGGCCTTCTGTGATGGAGTGACTACACAGTGGACAAGGGAAGAGCAGTGGATTTTGTCTACCTGGACTTCTGTAACACCTTTGGCACAAGCCTCCACAACATCCTTCTCTCTAAATTGGAGAGAGATGGATTTGATTGGCGGACTGTTCAATGGGTGAGGAGTTGGTTGGATGATTGCATCCAAAGGGTAGTGGTCAGTGGCTTGATATCCAGACAGAGATCAGTTATAAATGGTGTCCCTCAGGGGCCTTACCAGGACCAGTGTTGTGTTATACCTTCATCAGTGCAGTAGACAGCGGGGTCAAATGCATTCTCAGCAAATTTGCCGATGACAGCAAGCTGAATGGTGTGGTTGACACACTTGAGTGAGAGGTTGCCATTCAGAGGGACCAGGACAGGCTTGAGAAGTGGACTTGTGTGAACCTCATGAGGTTCAAAAAGGCTAAGTGCAAGGTCCTTACTTGGTGGGGGCAACTCTTGTTATAAAGACAGCCTGGAGATAAGGGGATTGGGAGCAGCCTTGTGGAGAAGGACTTGGTAGTACCAATGGACGAAGAGCTGGACATGAGTCAGTAATGTGCACTTGCATCCCAGAAGGCAAACCACACTCTAAGTTGCATCAAAAGAAGCATGGCCAGCAGCTTAAGAGAGATGAATCTGCCCCTCTACTCTTCTGAGACCCCAGCTGGTGTACTATGTCCAGCTCTGGAATCCTAAGTGCAGGAAAGATGTGGACCTGTTGGAGTGGGTCCAGAGGAGGCCTACAAAAGTGGTCTGGGAACTGGAGCACCACCTCTATGAAGACAGGTTGAGAAGGTTTGGATTGTTCAGCCTGAAAACGAGAAGGTTCCAGGAAGAATATATTGCAGCCTTTTGATTGTTATAGGGGACCTATAAGAAAGATGGGGACAGTTTTTAGCAGGGCCTGTAATGATAGGACAAGGGGTAATAGTTTTAAACTAAAAGAGGCTAGATTTACACTAGGTATAAGGAAGACGTCTTTTTACAGTGAGAGTGGTGGAACACTGGCACAGGTTGCCCAGAGATACAGTAGATGCCTCATCCTTGGATGACAGTCAAGCTGGATGGGGCTCTGGACAACCTGATCTAGTTGAAGATGTCCCTGGTCATTGCAGCAGAGTTGAACTAGATGACCTTTGAAAGTCCCTTCTAACCCAAAGCATTCTATGATTCTATAATTCTATGAAATTACAAGCTGAAGAATATAAAAGTGAAGCCAAGTTATCATAGAGGAAAGATGGGGCAGGAAGGGAAGCTAGGGTGTACACATTGAATTTGTCTAATGTTTTGGGACTGGGAAGCAGAGAAAGAACACAATGAAAAATTTGGTCCATAAATTGAACCGTCTTCTCTCTTCTCACCCCAAAGTTATCATAGGCACACAGGTAAGTGTGGATACACTGTTTAATTATTTTGCAAACCACCAATTAATTTAGATGCATTCAACCCAAACTGCTACAAAAAGTCCAGTGCATCATCATCCATGTCAGCTTCTCTCTAGCAGTGATCCCTGGACTATGCTTGAATCACAGAATACCAGGTTGGAAGGGACCTCAAGAATCATCTGGTCCCACCTAACTTGGACTAGGTTTGGTCTTCCCACAGTTTGTGTGTTTGTTGCCAACACCTGTTCTGTTTGAGCTGGGCAGAAAAATGCTTCTGAGAAACTTGGTTTGTGTGCAAGACACCAAGGAGTCCTCCAACAAATGTCTCTGAAAAGTCCACATACTTGGGTAAGCAAATAAAGTGAGGGCTAAGTATAAGAAGTAACTAAAAACTGGCAACATCATTCTTGTTTAGTTGTCAGAAAAAAAAAAGCACATCAGTACAGCACTTTATAAAAAAAGTCCTTTGACTTCTTTAACTCTAGAAGTACCTTCAATGAAAAAAAAAAAACCAAACAAAATAAAAAAAAAACACCACAACAACAAACCAACCTAATAAAAACCCAAGCGGGGATAGAGAAACAGTGCTGTAGGTCACGTGCCATTCTTCTTCCCTTTCCAGGCCTGAACGGCCTCACTTTTATCAGCCGGAGGAGTCCTGGCAGCTTACAGAGGCTCTGATTCATTTGCAGAACAATGGAGGAAGTATTTTGGCCTGCTTTCTAACATCCTACAACCCCTATCTGCTGAAAAGGTACTGAAGAGCGTTTGTAAGCATTTGAAATATGTCCAGATAGTTATCTGAAAACAGTTATGTACTTTATCATTCAGCTACACTCTTTATAAAGTGAATTAGAGCAACAAAATCCCTTAAAGGCACAGCAACAAAGAGGCTGCCCTAGGTTTACCAGAGAAATGCCCTGCATCCAATACTTTGCAAGTTAGTACATGCATACTGAAAAACAGAAAAAGATTAAGAAATAGTGCCAGGAAATAAATAGTTTAATAGCTGTTTCATACCTCAAAGAACTTACTGAGGTGCTTGCTGTCAGTAAAACTCAAGTTTTGCCACACCAACAATAAGGCAAGTGGTTGTCTTCAGGAGTAGGGTAGGGGACAGTAGTGACCAGCTGGGAAGGGAGTAATGGGAAAACCCTAGGTAGAAAGGTCAGAAGGCTTTCACTGGCCCACCTGCAGAACCATGCCCACTCCCCTACACTTCTCTCTGGCTTGCACATATCATGACCATAGAGTAGGGGTGTAGGCAGCACTGCTGCATCAACTGCCTGCTTCATCTGCCCCTGGAGCTGGGTCCCACTCAGGTGACGAGCAGTACCCAGTGATTTGGTTCACAAAGGGAAGACCATTATGTATGTAACTTTTTTTTTCTGCAACCTGAGCTATGAGGTTTTCTCATAGTGGAGCATTAGTAACACTTTGATATCGAACTGCAAAACTATTACAGTGAACTATGTGTCTATGGAAATACCCCAGGATTCACAGCACAATTATACAGAGTAGTAGTGACATGTAGAATGGGATTCAACTCCCTGTAACTTAGACATCTAAAACACAGTCATGTTGGTCTACTTTCACAGCAACAGAAAAAAACTACTATCTTGTAGACATCAACTTTAGGGAGTCACCATGCCATTTGAACACTTGTTTTCCTCTGGTAAAAGGAAAGCAGAGTGCTCAGATGCAGATGTGCATGCGTACCTCAGGCAAGTGCTGTCCATACAGTGCTGTTCTGCAGCAGTTAAACATAATTTGCCTGGTCTGATGTCATATTTTGAGCAATCTTCATCAAAACACACACAGACAGTGGTTAAGCACAGCTAATGCCTTTCTCAGAGATACCTTGTTCAGATAAAGACAGGACAGATCTAACATTACTAAGTGCAGTAAGTTATGAAGAGGTGGAAGTGCTCTCCTCTTAAAGACACAGTTCTCACTGTAGGTCACCAGCTCCTTAGAAAACACCTATGTTACAGCTTGTCCACACCAGGTATCTTTGCACAAAATACAGTTCTGTCTGCAGTGGAAGATTTAATGACTCACATTGTATTCAACATCAAGGGAGGAAAAAAAGTACACAAATCATCTTGATAGACAGCAAATAAAGGTCACTTATTGGTGAAATGCATGTTTTCGTTCTAACTTCAGAGAGCTGAGTTGTTTCTGGTTTTTAATGTATTTATCTGCACTCTCTTTTTAGAACCTTGGTTGGGGAACAAGGGGTAAGGAGATCAGGTGTAGTAAGAAAAAATTGCCTACCTAGGTTATTAGATACAGAATGGAAGGGAAGGAGATTCACAGATTAAAATGCCTTTTAAAAACTAAGTCATCTAGTTTTTATTCAATATTTGATTCTTAAAGATTGCAAAAATCTTGTATTATGTAGAATACTTACCTCAGAGGATGGGGTGAAATTATACCTTCTGCTTGCTCCTTAAATTCAAGGGAGAGTTTTTAAGCAAAATCCTGCTGATGTGCATTTTCACAGGTACCTCATGAAATAAGATGTCAGCCATCTTTGATACACTCAGAAGGGCCAAATTTGCAGAGAAAGATGTTTGACACTTTCTGCACTCCCTGCTGTTAAGGCAGGGAGAGGAGGCAAAATGTCAGCAATAACATTTGAAAAATGCAGTTGCAGCCTAACCACAGCGGGTGAACAACTGGAGATGTGGTTTGAGAAGGGGGAAAAAAAAAAAAAAAAAAAAACACAAACTCACTATATTATTGATGTGGACAACCATAGATTAACACTGAAAAACATGCACAGTGCGGAAAAAACATCATCATCTCTCATTCTTTGCAGCTCATTAATCTGAAAGCAAACACATTCGTTGTGTTGTTCAAAAAGAAAATAAAACCATACATGCAGAAACAAAAGGGATGGCAGAAGATTAAAAAGAAATCTTTTCAGAACTTCATAGTTCAGTGAACTCTCCATTTTTCAAGAGCAAACTATAAACTCAAGACAACCAGGCAAGTTTCAACTATGTTATTAAGCCAAATGTTTCTGAGCATACTTCTTAAAAGTTTCATACATATTCCCATCAAATGCTTTATATTCCTGAATGAAAGATCCTTTTAAATGATTTATCTTTGTCCTTACTACAAATCTGACCTAGTCTGCTTATCTGCTTTGAAGCTTCCTTAGGTCTAATCAGCTGTCTCATTTCACTGTCCTGAAAGCCCTTGTTTTGTCTTCCTTTTGGGATTTTCTAAAACACTAGAAAAAGCACAAAAGCCAGGAAGGCAGATAAGACTTTAGAAGGCTATAAAAACACTGAAAGTCATTAAACCTGCTAATCAACACACTACATGCACATAGGGGAAATTGGTTTTGATAACATTGTGGCGATTTTTCCAGAAAACCAAAGAACTAAAAGAAGAAGATGCATATTCATATAAACAAATAAAATCTTTGTAATTGAGAGCTGCTCCTATAATTTACTCCTGAACCAGCCACCATAGGATTGACCTGTTGTCCACTATGTGCAATGTAACTACCTGTCACAGGGTTAACACCATGCTTTGGACACAGATAAAAGCACAACAGGGTCTATTTAACCCGTCAGGCTACTTGTTTATTCAGAACTGAAGAGTACATTACAATCGCAGATAGATTTATGAATCGTGTCTAAAAGTCTGTTTTTATAGATCAAGATCATCAACTTGTACATGAAGTGCTCCCTAGAAATCCAGTTTAACAGCCACATTGATAAACATACTTCCTGCTGGGTAAGACGAAAGAGACTTTACATCTACATCATTACATAGTTTTCCAGAGACCTTTCATAGAACCCGTTGGTTTAGAAAAATGAAATACTGCACCATTTTTGTGAAGAAGTGCTCAGTACAAAAGTTACTAGTCTCAGCCTCTAAAAAGGAATCAATGTTACTAACTTGCAAAGGTTTCTTCAGATTACTTTTTTCCATCAAGCAGGATCAAAGTTCTTGCTACAGTAAAGTTTTCCGAAGACAAAATTTTTCCACATATTTCAGCTTTGCTGGCAAGGGAAAAAATGGTTTCCAATACAGCTTTAAATTACTTCACAGTAGCTGAGACACAAAATGGGATCTTACCTATCAGCGTTACCACGGAATATGCTACAGCAGCTATTGTCCACTCCTAGTTCTTACACACCAACAAGAAAATAAGACTATTGCATGCATTTTTCACTTTTTCAAAAGGAACTGTAGGTTTCTCAAATCCTTCATTATATTTTTTTTTCTGTACTTTGATGACTTCATTATCAAAATAACAATAAATCATGTATGAAATGTAATCTCTTATTTTATTGCTAAAATAATTGTTGTTCAATCTATGGGAACATGAATGAAAATGGACAGGACTGTTTCATTCATTCTAATACTTTCAACAGAAAGAGAAGGAAGAGCTAAGAACTTTTGTATGATCTTCATGATAAATGTGGTATATGATCTGTAATTAAAAAGTAGAGTTTGACAACTGGTTTCAGGTGGCTCCTCAGTAAATAGTGTTAAAGGTTTACTAAGATATTTAGTCTACCCCCAAAACAGAGGCATAGTCTTCAGAACTGCCTCAAAGATGTAAAAGCACAAATCCCTCTAAACTAAAAGAAAAATTAAATAAATTACTACAGGACACAGTTTTACACCCTGTAAAGCTTTCTGAAAAAGGAAGTCATTAAAAAAATTAGTGATATATAGCTGCCATTCACATTCACTTTCCATCTCAATACATTTCTTTCTTCAAAAATCAACTAAAATGCACAAAATCTGGAGCTGACAGCCCATTTGTAGCACTTTTGTCCTCAAAAGCAATGAATTTTTTTCCTTTTCCACCCTGACTTGCCTCAGAATGCTCATGCCAATGCGTGGGTGTTTCAGCAGAACCATTAACACTTGTTTAGTCCTTTAAAATAATACTTCTAGTATATAAATAAAATAGGGTGAATGTTTGCCTTGCCACTGTATGCTACAGCAGTTGCTTCTTTGACAGAACCCACACTGAATGGCTCTACCTCAATCTTGGATGGGTGTCTTTTCACACTTTCTCATCCATGTGTGTTAGATTTGAGTAGAGAAAATTAACAGGCAGAAGGACTTTCAACTACTACAAGACCAGAAAAGGCAAACTCAGGAAGATGTCTTTTGTGTTCTTTTCTTCTCATGGCCTATTAAGTATGCAAACATCTTCTGGAATAATAACTGTCCATTATTAGCTTGCAAATATTGCTTTAAGTATTAACTACATTAGTAATAGGTCATAACTGATGCAACTACTTCTTTTCCTACTGCAAGGAAATACAACGAAAACGCTTAAAAAAACCCCAAACCCTGCTAAATTCAATCCAAAATTAAAATACTTATAAAACTGCAGGAAATGGTAGTCTCCAAACCATGCAAAGGGTTTCATCCTGCAGCATACCTGTAGCTTATTACCTGCCAGTAGTCCCACCAACTGTAGTGGAACTGTTTGTAATGTTTAGAAGAGGATAGGTATGCAAATGCTCTGCTGGACTTGGGTAAAAGTACCCCTCATATCAGAAGACAAGGCCTCAAGCTCATGTCAACTGCATTACAAGCTTGAAGGTCTAGAGAGTCCTCACAGCATTGGAAGGAATGCCAAATGAACAATGGTTTGAAGATGGAATCTAGCAAAATTTAATTTCCTTTGCTCAGGCTTTCTCTGGAGCAAAGGCAACCAAAGTCCACTCAGGAGGTGCCACTCCACAAGCCTGAAACAGAGTCCAACAGGGAGGAAGGGGAGAACAAGTTTCCATCTTTGCTTACACATATGAATGCATAACATTGGACTGTGGCTTCTGAGGCTCCCTCCTGACTGCTGGAAAAATAATATTTCAGGGAGGGGGAGGGGACAATGACTGTGTGTACAGAGAAAGAGATCCACTACTTAGGATCATTTTAACCCAAAGACAACCACAATTCACATTCACTATCACAACACCCCAAATCTCTCCACAGTTCAGATGTACTGTCCTCAGCATCCCAAGGCTGCTCAAGCAGAGCACAAAAAATCCCTTCCGTCCAGAAGTAAACAATTCAGGAGATAAGAACAGGTCACAGACCTGACACAAGTCATCAGTCAAGCTTTGAAAGAGTAAGAAGTGAGTCTACAAACCGGGTCTGCCCTTCAGTCCAGAAAATCTCACGGGGCAGAACCTGCCAGACAGGATATAGTCTGGATTGAGGGTGAGGCAGCCAGGGACAGAGAAATTATATGGAACAGGGAAACTAGCAAAAGAGGGGAAACTGTTCCATTTGGAAGCTGTTATGAAGTAAATGCCATGTGATATAAATACACATTTATATGTGTGTGTGTACATAGCTACCTGCATATGAATACACACACATACATAGACCAAGCTTTTCAGAAATAAGCCGTGACTGAAAATGCCTAGCTTAAGCCTTTTGAAGGGAAGACTGCTTTTTGCATACACAGGAAGCACCAAGAAAGGTGCAGATATTTAAGAACCTATTTCCTGGCTTACATTTTTTCTCTCTTATTTCATCCCAGTTTGACACCAGTTAGAGCCTAGAATTAGAAGATGCACATGATAACGGAAGGCACTGAACACCTGACAGAGAGCATTTAGCATGTAGCTGGATCAGAACTGGCTTATCTGGTTTTATATGTGTGATTTACTTCAACTGCAAAAAGCCTTGGTTTAGTAATGAACAAGTTTCTTGCCAAAATGCATTATACAGTATCACCTCACACTTACCCTGGCCTAGAAATTCCTTTAAGGCAGAGCTGCTATTTAATAGGTAGTTTGATTTTTCTCCTGCAGATTAATTCCTGAATCACTTTTAGAACTGCACCATGTTAAGTGTGAAACCCTAATGTGCCTTCTTTTGGCAACCTCCAGAACAAGGTATTCTAGATACTGGCCATTTCTTTATATATTTGAAGCAATGACTGCCATTTGGTTTATTTCTTTTGCACCCAGATCCTACTAAGACGACTATGAGGATTTCATATTTCATATGTATAATGTTCCCGCTGTATTACTTTTTTTAGTTTTGCCAATATGTTGCTCTATTCCTAAGCAATAATGTATGGCCCTTTGTTCAGAGAAATTTGTTGCAAGTTCTGCTGATACTGCAGAAAATTTATACTGATGATCTAACCACTAGAAATATTCAGTATCACTGGTTTAGTAGACATACCTTGTTTTCCCTCTTCCCATGTGCCACAAAAGGCTGAGGGAGCATCTCCACACACGGTGTCTTCATTTTGACTAGTTGTTAAGCAAGAACCCAGCCAAATAACTTGCTTTTCAATTAAGTTTCTAAGATCCTCAGAATCTACATCACCTATGAAAAACAAGGTAAATTCAGTGTCTGGCACACTTGAAGGTGGTGGATGATAAGCCTCCCTTTAGACTGCACAGACCATTGCAAAGATAGTATCCAGAAACCAGACTACTCTTCCTTAAATTGTTCACACAGAAGTATGCATGTTTTGTCTCACTGGGTGATACAAAACTGTTAAGTAACATACTTTCCACCTCTGGAAAATCTCATGCTCATTAGTGGTAATTTTTCCCTGGCTTGAGACTACCAGATCAGAACCCAGAGAAAGCTGAAGAGATACAGCCCATGTTATTCAATGCACTACAGATTCTGCCACATCAGCTACAAAACAGGATAGGCAAAACTTATTGCAGCAAATCTTAATCAGGCAGAAAAATTCCTGCCTTAGGAAGATTTGAGCTTAAACCACGTTAACTATATTACCCCACGCAGTTAAAGAAGGAAAGACTGTCTTTTCTGTGGCTTCTGTGTGCACTGTTCCTGCTGTAAAACCAAGCTGTCCTACCCCTCCATAACACACCATAGGGTGGAAACGTCCCACAGCAGCATCTCCTAAAGGTGACATCCAGTCAAGAAAAAGACCCTGAAAACGTACTTTAAATAGAGTAACATTCAGGAAAGCCAGAGACTCAGTGCAACACTGCACAAACCATCTGCTGAGATATGCAGAGGAGGAGCATTACCAAACAGGCCACCCCAAGCACTGGGAGCAGTGAGCTGCTGGCAGTGGAGAGGCTCACTCACAC
>NW_008613047.1:10972-13029 GCF_000691845.1 Merops nubicus | reverse complement strand
CCGCCCGCCGCAGCCGCCGTTCCCGCCCGTGCAGCTCCTGCTGGTCTGCCCCGGAGCAGGGCGAGGTTGGGAGTTGCCTCAGCCCTGGGAAGGAGGGAGATGCCGGGACCGGCCGTGAGAAGCCGCTCGGAGCGCGCTGGCCTGCCGCTCAAACGCTGCGTGGTCAGAGGGCTCCGCTTTCCCATAACGAAGCAAGTCTTAGCCGAAACCAATTACACCTATTCCAGGAAGAAGTTACTCTTCCTGCAAGCTGTAGTACACTGTCAGAGCTACAAGCCGTTCTCAAGTCAAAACAGAATCCGACCCCGAAAGGTATTTAGCGCTAATTATAACGTAGTTTTTGTATTAACGTCAAATGGAAGAACCCGGGGCTCCTGCTGTCCGGTGTGCGGAGGCGAATCGTGGCTGGGCGTGTTGCACACACACCCCCAGCAGAGGCTGGGTGCCCCGCAGCTGGACGTGCACGACCGAGCAGCAGGTTGTGCCGTGTCTCTGAAGGATGTATGATGTGTTCCAGATTCTGAAGGATATGGGTTATCTCAGGGCAACCCATTATGTCGAATTTTCCTTGTGTCCCCGTACATTCTCAAGTAATTCTTCATGAAAATTAAGTCCTGTGAGCACAGAGCGATCCATGGCAAATTGATTTCCAGCAAGCTAGTTAGTGAGTAAAACAGAGACGAAGAAGTTAGAGCATACTGTCATCACATTTACACTCTGGAATTGGTTTGACAGTAGCAGTTCAGCAGAAACAACCAAATACTAGCTGGCAGGTTTATGAAGAGCTTACCACCTTACGTCGTGGGGAGGAGGGAGCTACACCACAATGCTCGGCCATGGAATCTCAGCCATCATGTCTGCAGTGCCGAGCAGACCAAGTCAGATGCTGCTGCCTTTGATCCCGTGGGGTAAGGTATTGCTCAGCGCAATGTCTCGTTCACATGCTAACGTGGAGAGGGGGGGGGTCACGTGAGCTGAACCCGTGTGACGAGTGGGTTTTTATGTTGGTTGTGGTTAATCAACAGTCAGCGACAGCTATTGAACTCAGATTTGCTGGGCTTCTATTAGCGTGTTAGTTTGTCTCACAATGGCTGGTGGTAGTTACTTCTCTCAGGTCTGATCATAAAGGCTTCAGTCATGCTTCTATTCACTTGCTCAGGTAGCCTCTTGTCTTTCTCTTGTCTCCTGAGAATGAAGAACCTCTCATTTTGTCAAAATTTCTGTATTACAGGTATAATATGATGTTTTCATAGTCATTAGAGATCACTATTTATAGAAATCAGTGACGTTTCCAAGAACACTACCTGCTGCAGTCATAGACTCTCCTTGTCCACTGCCCATTGTAAAATGCTATAAGACACATCCTTCTTAATATATCAGCTGTTACCCCAAGTAGAGGCAGACTCTCAGATGGCTTTACTTTCTTCCAGACGTTTCTCACTGAAGCGCACATGGCCTTCTTGAGTGAGGGTTGACTGTGTGAGCTTGATAAAATTACTAGTTTACCTAGAAGTGAAATGGGATAATCAAGAAGAATACCACCAGCAACAATCCTGGACCATAGGCATATGGGAATATGCTTTGGACATTTCATTTATTTTCTCTGTAGTTACACTTATGAAAAAACGTGTGCTTTGGAATCACTTATTTTCTGAAGACTATCTCTAAGTATGATTAAAAGAGAGTTGGACCCCTAAGATTCAGGTGTTGTAATGCTTAAATTACAGGTGTGGGGTTCTTAGAGTACCCCAAACTTCAGTCCTTGGTACCTTGCATTTTTATTAATTGAAAGAGTTTAGGACCTTGGAACAAGTTTTACAGCAATCTTCCCTTCCTGATGAAATTGTCTAAAGTCAACAACTTGAACATGGTTTTTCACAGAGCAGCCTCCTTGAGTTCTCTAATGACAGGTCATTGGAAATCTGGCTCCCCACGTCAAGGGCAGAGCTTTTGTCTTCTTTGAATGCAGGGCTGAGACATTGGCCTGGAGAGAGACCATGATGTCCCTATCTTTCAAAAGCTATATTCGATAACTCACTTCAGTGCATGATTTTAAT
>NW_008613047.1:0-10941 GCF_000691845.1 Merops nubicus | reverse complement strand
CAGGAATATTGCTGCCTCCTTCTTGTACTGTTGACCTCTGCATTTTTTCTGGAGCTATAAATGTTTGAGTGCATAGCTTTATTTTGAAAACATAAGCATTTTATCATAGATCAAAAGTTTGGAATCCAGACCTATCAAGAAATGTGGTGGGCAGGGATTTTTGATGCACCTCCAGGGCCATCTGGCCAAACAGCAGCAAATAATTAACTGCTCACTTGTCTTGTCTTGTCTGAGATAATATCATTTCAGGGCATCAGGACTGCTTGTGTTTCCACTCTTTCATCCCAATACTATCTTTTTTGTGTGTGTGATCTTTATCAGTTGCTCTGACTCTGCATGGCTTTTGGCATCTGTCCTTTCTTCTGCCCTTCTGGTGCTATGAGCTTTCTCCACGTTCCGCCTCAGTGCTTTCACTCTTATATCAGCCTGTGTGCTGGTTTTCTCCTACAGTGTTAGCCCACTTATCATGCTTGTGTAATATCAGGCATCTTCAGAGGAAGTCTGGCCATGAAGCAATGAATGTTTTGGTGGGATTGATCCATGATCTCCAGGAACAGACCCTTGATCAGTTTCCCTTTACACAAACATACTTCCTCCTCTAAAACCCATCTAATAAATGTTATAACTGACAAGTACTGTACAATTCTTTTCAAGCTTATTTTGACAAAGCCATGCTAGTTTGCTGGTCTTCAAAGAGCTTTACTCACATGCAGTAATGCCACGTAATCAGAATATGATAGTTGGGAACTCCAGCCCATACTGGCCACCTTAGATGAAGCTTTTATAACTGGAGAGCAACTGGCATTCAGCATGACAATGCCTGCTTCATATTTTCTCTGACTTTCACTCATATGTTTGGTGTGAGGTGTCTTCCTTCCACAAAACTTCTGAAATCCATCTGCTCATTCCTTCTCCCAAAAAAAAGCTTTAGGCAACAACTTACTGCCTTCTTATATTGGGGGCATTTTACAGGTTTATGTTACCAGCTGAATGGTGCTACGCTACAACAATGCACTCTCAACTTGTTCCCACTAAGGTATTTGCCAGTAACACCAACTTTTTTTGTTATTCTTAATATCATTACTTTGCTTATCAGTGCTCAAAGGCAAATATGGAGAAAAGGTGATTCAATTTCCCATTAAAGTATTGCTTTGTATTAATATAATATGTAATTCCTAAAATACTCTAGCATTGACTCTATGTGCACATTTTGTTTGCGGTTCTGTCCTCCTGGGGGACTTGCCATCATTTTTTCCTGGACCAAACCACTGTGCTTCTGACATGTGTGTACTGTGTCACTCAGCTGCGTACCTCCCAAAGTGAAATCCTGGATAAATATGTGGAATATTCCGGTTCTGCCTGAACAAGGTTTGTTCAGACAGGCTGAGCGAGACCGTACGTCTGGTGAAACAGAGATCACAACCACAGGCAAAAGGGCAGTTTATGTGATCTCTCTGAAAGACTACTAGAAATTTCTTCTGCTCTGTCCTTCTTTCCCAATATTTCACAAATGAACCAAAAGTCCTAAAAAGAAACATGTTCCTCGTGTCATCCCTCTCCCATTGAAGTCTAATTCCCTCCTCTTTAGCCACAAAAAGTACCCCTGCTACTGAATGATCAACCTTTACAGTGTGGAATGCAAAAAAACCCAGAACCTAAATTGCTTTTGTGCTCCATTCTTTCTCTAGTAGTGTTTTCCTTTAGCAGCTCCTTGTATTGGGAAAGACTTTTTTCCTTCTTGGCACTTCTGCAAGAATTCAAGAGCACCTCAACTACTGCTTTCCCATGTCTGCGATACAACCTCCTGCATGGGTTTTATTCTTTCTCATCATACTAGCCTGTTCCCTCCAAACACCGTGCTCAGTGTTGTCTCTGCTGAAGGTAGGAGAACAACTCTTACTAAAGTGACATCTGAGCTTTGGACTGATTTTCACTTAAGGTTGTGGTATATGTTCAGACAACTGATAGTGACACAGTCAGGTTGCTTCACTGTGTGCATATTAAAGAGGCTGTTCAATCTATGTTCTGTAGCATTCCTCGTATCAGCAGGCTCAAGTTTCATGTATGGAGATGCAAAGATTTTTCTTTTTGTTTCTCTGGTGTTTACTAAATAATTTTGCCATATGCAAAAAATGAAAATATTTTGTAGAGCAGTACCCACTCTTTAAATGCAGCATGTTTGACTTGCCTCTAGCCAGCCTCAGTTCTGCAGGCTCGAATGAAAAAATGTTGCTATAGGAACAAAACCTTATCTCCACCCAATCAGCTGAAGCAAGGGATGGGGATTTTTAAAATAACAAGATCGTCTGTATCTGCACTTCACCTCATCAGTCAACACAAGACAGAGAACAATCATTCTCACAGCCAAATAGTGGAAAAATGTGACTTCTTCACTGCCAAAAAGAACCCTATAAGCTTCTTAGGCATGGAAGATTGCCATCTTGTTGTAGAACATGAACAGATTGTAATACAAACTGGCAAGTCAATCCCATTTGGCAGTGGAATCAAGGAAACAAATGGGTGTGAAACTGCTCAAATGTAAGTACATCTTCCTTTGGGAAAGAAAGCTTGAATACGTCCTCAACAGACCTTTGGAAGAGGAATAGTAACAGAGAGCAAGACTTAACATGATTGTGTGAGTGCCTCCTTTACCCTGCATGTATGTTGAGAAGGGGTTTGTGTGGTAACTTTCTTTTCCATGAGCCCTGAGGCAGCAGCTCTGCTGCCCATCTCACCACAGGGGGTGTCCAGGCTGCTCTCACACAAGCATGGGACAAAGGCCTAGCTTGTCATGAGGCAGGAATGTGGGCTAAGTTAGTGCCCTTCAGGAGAAAGGTTAAGATGTTTGGGACCATGAGACTCTTGTGCTATCTCTGGGGGTGGAGACCTGCTAAGCTGGCACACCAAGCATCAGAAGGAGGGAGCCTTGTGAAGATAAGGCAGTCCTGTTTTGGCTAAACCAACAAAAGCAAACAGTTTTGACATAGATTTTGAAGGCTATAGTGTCTAAGCGAAGACCTTTGCCTAATTAACAGCAAAATTCATATTAAAGTAGACACCTCTCTAAATATGGTGACGAGCCTAACAGAGTACACCCCGCATCACCTTGTAGCCTGCAGACAATGTCGGCTCCCCTCAGTGCCCAGTGTGTGCTGCTGCTCCACAGGAGCATGGACTAGCCTGTCATCAGGCGCCAGCTCCTCCAGGAACGGGGGCTGTGGACACAGCTGCTCCATGAGACAAGGCTCGTACCCTGCTCTGCCAAGTCCTTCACAGTCAACTCTGTCATTAATGATTTAATTCAGTCAATGTGAGTCAGAGACTGTTGTCCACAGAAAATTAAGAGTAACATAACCTAGCTTGATCCTCTCTTGTCTGGAATGGTATATTAGTCCTTTGGCTCCACTGAGGTTTAGCAAACTGTCAAACTGCAGTAGGCATATATTTATGTCCTGCCTCTTGTCACTCTGTAAGCAGAAAAGATATTTTCCAAAATTTAAAAAAAAAAAGAAAAAGGGAAAAAGATCAGTAATTTTGAGGTCATTTTCAGACTAATTAAAATTCTGTTTATTGATAGAGATTTTTCTACACTGTCATATGAGGAGAAAGTATTAAACCAAACCTGAGGAATAATAATATGATTTTTAATTTTTTAAAAAATTTGGTTAACACTTTAATGAATGGGAATAAGTAAGCCTTTATTAATGAGTGATTGAACTGTCAATCTTCACTCCTTCTTAGTCACTATAATGAATGAAAGCATACCCTTACCAGTCTTGGATTCTGTACACATGTCACATATTGTCTCTCTCTTCCAGGACCTATCAGTTCAAAGCTATGAGACAGTCCATAGACGAAAGGAAGTATCTATCTGCTCATGAGGCCCATAATAAAAGTGAAATAATACTATATGCACAAATACAAAATAACATGTGAGCCATGAATGATCTATGCTTTGTGATTCTTACAGGTATACAGGAAATTATAGTGACATGAATTATTGAATTTCGTATCAGCTTGCAGTCAAGTCTAATATAAACACTATTCAGCTTTTTTAAATCAGCTGAACCTGATTCAATAGCATGATTTAAAGCAGGAAGATTATGCTGGTTTATGTTATGGCAAGTCCTCAGTGTTTCTCATGTGAGTCAGGGTGTTCTCAGATGTGGTGCTAACTCTGAACAAGGGAGCAGGTTCTAGGCTCTGTCCATTCTGCAGACACGTTAAGATCTCCTGTCACTGTGGGAAGTGCAAATACTAGGACGGGCAACAATGGAGAGATGCACAGCTTTGTTCATGCATAGAAAACAAATAGCCAGAGAAGTGGATGAGTTTCCTGAGCAGGCTTCAGCCCAAAACACCGATGTATCACCAGATTTGAGTGAGTGAATATTAAGAGGCTTGAGGTCTTTGAACACTGTAGTGGTCAGCATGCAGCAGACCAAACAGAGATGCTGCCTCACTCATATTCCACATGGATCTGAGGAGATGCCCAGTACTGCAGTGTGTGGATCATAACACCTTAGAAAGGCGAAGGGAGATGTTTCAAAATAAACATGGAAGAAGGTCCCGAGGCCTTTTCTACACACCACAGTTTTATTAGCTCAGTTACTCAATTGGGAATACAAGCGCTTGCTGTTGCAGCTATCCTAATTTTAAAAATACAGGTACTATGAGGAAGGTTTTTGGTATAAGATAATTATATCAGGACAGTGAATATTAATTTCAGGGAAAAGTACTTCCAGTGGATAACATGTTGTTGCCATTGTACCTATCCTTAAAGTGTTTCATCAGTTTATTTTTTATGCTGAACTTGTTCAACTGCTATAATATCTGCAGTATAACAGAAGGAAAAAGCATGTGGGGTGCAGGGGAGTTGGGAGCACATCTTTGAAGCAGTTTTACTACTGAGATGCTCATATGGTGGACATACAACCTCAGTCCCTGCTGATGCATACTGGTGGTCTGATCTCACCTGCAGAGGTGCCTTGATGAAAATGGCAAATGGTGCACCAGTAATTTGGATTTATTAAAGGGGTTTGTTTTATCATTTACTATATTGCATCTTACTGTAATATTTTATTGTCAGTTCTCTTGCTATTTGCACTTTTCACACTGCATTAAGCAACCTGATTGAATCCTCTATCCACAACTGTGCTTGTCACTATTTCCTGGAAGATGTCATTCAGAAAGAAGAGATAGAATTATAAAATACATACTTACTTACAGTGTCCTTTGTTCCTAGAAATCTGAAAGGTACACAATGTTGATCAAGTAACTGCTCTTGTTCTTCCCTGTATGAACGCTTCCATTTGTATTTACACACAGACTTTGATTATAATTGTTGAAATTTAGTGTTATTCCTCATTCACAAAGCCAAAGAATCATCTCATCCTTGCTAAACAATATGCCACCACAGCTGTGATACAACTTTTAAGTTGCTGTGAATTTACCTGTCATGTTCAGGATCACTGAAGAGCACTTCATGTTCTCGCTTTTCAGACAGCTGCTTGGTTGGTTTTGCTGCTCCTACTGATTTGCCTAATAATTTTACATGCACAAAGCCAAATCCTGCTATTATGTACATATGTATTCCCATTGAAGACAATCCAAAGATTCCTAATACCAAGACATTATGCTGATAGCATTGGTTGAGGCAGACACAAAACTTCTCATGCCGGCAGTGAACTTAGCACCTTGCTAGATCCTAGAGCATCTCAAGTCAGAACAAAATTGCTGTATTTTAAACAGAAGCTTAATAGATTGAGTCTTTCCTCCACCTTCAGAAGAGGGAAATACAACAATATATTCTTTACAGCTTTTGTACTGAAGGACATGGCAACTTCTAACAGCTCCATAACAGATGTCGCACACATTCCTTAGTCATCATAAATTAAATCATATATCCAAAAACATATGTTGGTGTTCACTCACCTACAAACTCAGAGCAAATGGCCATCAGCAAGCTGTAAGGAAAGCCGAGAAGTCTCCCAGGCTGACTTAGCTAATGAAGTGCATATAAAGAGCAAACATTCATCATCATAAATTATCTTCAAACTCTGCTTTCATAGGCATTCATCTCCTTGCATCTAATGCTTCTCAGACAACCTGTGACATCCATGACCTGAATCCTGCAAATGACTAGACTGAGTAGGAAATGTGCTCTGTAAACATACTGTTCATTATAGCTTTTTTACCTACTGCCAGATGGATTGGTTTGTTGCTTACTCACCCTTTTGTGTATTTGAATTACTTGAGTTAGAAAACTGCCTAATAGTCAGGAATCAAGTGCTTCAGGCCAGCAAAAATTTTGAAACTGCCTTTTCTTTTCTGCATCCATAGGCTGTTACAGGGTGTTGAAAAATTTGCAGGGGAATACTTTAATCTGAGCTAATGCATGGTGAGAGATACTGGCTTTGTTAAATAATCATCACATTTAGAATAGAACTTGTACTTCAGGCCTGTTTGTAGGAGAAACAAATATGAAAAGATTCTAGCTTACTAACTGCCTATGGTGTTGTTATACAGATAGACAGAGCAATCTAGATAGATAGATCTTAGTAAAATAACTCAACTGGAAGGTAAGAGAGTTAATACTGAAAAGATCACTTTCCCCAGAAAAGGCAAGACAAGGATATCCTAGCAACAGATATTCATGCAGTATCATTATTTCAATATCATCTTCTAGTCATGGGATCAAAATTATTACAGTGATGGCATTAATACCAGTATACAGACCAAGAAAACCACATAAGCATGTATTTTGAAGCATGTGAGCAAGCTCAAGGGTAACAAAATATTCCAGGTGGCTACCCTGCTGCTTACAAGATTATCTAAATGTCACTTCGTTGAGTTAGGCACACCAGGCTGCATTTGCAGCAATTTCAATAACTGCCATTCTGTTTCAAGCCTGCAGATTCTCTAAAAGATACAAAAATCTGTTTGCATTTGGCTTTACCTGCTCTATAGATAAAGTAATTCTCCCTGCCGCTGCTGTAAAAATAAGCCCAACCTTTCCCAGAGCTGGCTAACTTGGATACGGTACTGGTGCATCCAGGAAATATTCTGCATCTCTTAACTGCATGGACATTGGAGAGTGTCTGCCCTCTGGAACACTGCCTGGGCAGGAGCTCTTTTATGAGACTTGGGTTTGACTTCAGTTTTGCATTCTGCCTAAAGTTATAGAGTTATTAATTTTATTTAAATTGTCAGATTTTATTCCTGACTCCGGAAAGCATTTAATAATATCCTTGAGTCCCTTAAGCACTTGCTTAAAGTGCTTAAAGTTACTACATGTTTAAATTATTTTTTGCACTTAGACCATACAGTGCTAGACTGTCATGAAATGACTTCCTGTCTTTCTTAGCATTCCTTTCCACCATCTCTGTAGAAGAAATGCAGTTTCAAAATGTTCCTTTGCTGTATTCCTTCCCAATCCACTACCAATGTCTTCTCTATTCTGAGGAGCAGATCCTTTCTCATTACAAATTACCATAGAGGGCATAGATCTCAATAGTCTCAGCAATTGTGTACATCCACACAAAGCTATAAATATGGCATAACCTGGGGCATGTAAAGAACCACAGTCCACTTCAAAATCATAACAATGACCTACTCTTGATAGCAGTAAGGACTTGGGAACATGGAAATTCAGAACAAACTGAGGAGTATTGCCCTGCTTTTCCCTGTTTGTGTACCTTTTGGTGGATATTCACACATGAGATATTCAGCTGGTAGCAAGTTCTTTATCCCTATCTTGCCGATATGGAGGTTCCTTGTATGACGAATCAGGTAATTTTGCTTAAAACAGGTAGCATGAATATCCCCTCCACTCCACATACTCCCAAACCAATAACTGGAGCCAATTCCCTTCCTACAGAATAGATAAAATACTATTTTAAACAATAGGAGTAATAAGGGTACTTGGCAATAATGTGTCAAAGAAAAAGGTAACATTTTCCAGAGCCATTTGGACATCAAATCAGGCGCCTTAATTACCAAGTAAAAATAAAGCTGTCAGGCATCTACTGACAGTTTTTAGAAGTGATTTTTAGCACACAGCGTGGAAAAGAATATAACTTCAGTGTGTGGTGTCAGATCAAACATTTTGTCTGCCATCGATTAGAATGAAAAAATGTATTAAATCTCAGAATGATAGCTGGTATTTCAACACAAAATCAGAATCTCTCAGACTTAAAAAGGCTTTCATCAAGATAAGCTCCATTTAAAGCTCAGCAATGTGAACTGTGACCAGATAGAAGACTGTAAGCACTAGCGCACTCAAAAGTGATACACTGCAAAGATTACTTTTATTTAGTTGGAATTTTCCTATCTTTTAATTAAGCACAGTACACTGTGAGTAATAAATGGGCTGTGCAGAGCAAAATGGAAAGCCATGGATGGCTGCATTGAATTAGCCAAGTAATATTTACTACTTCATAAAATCTGTCATCTGAAAATCACTTCCCATCACAGAGATGGTTATGTTTTGGCTGTTGAATGGTAAATCAGCTATTAGAACCATAAATTCAATATGTAACGTATCTTGACATAGGATTTTTAAGTTTTTTATTTAGCAGTTACTCTACACAGCAGACTGGGATTTCTTGTTTTGAACACGTGAATAAATCATCTGTGACAGCATGTATGAAACTGATTCAACTCTTGTAGGCTGGCAAGAGAAGGGAAGGGAAAGGCAATGTGCCTGATGTAGTGGGATTCAGTCAAGCCATGGAAGACCATTACTTTCTGATTAGAAAAAATAGGTGGGATCTTGGACAGCATGGAGAACTGGTAATGATGAGCAACCTTTCACCTCATAGTTTGGTTTATTATTTTCAGCAGCTCAGCTTTTAAATGTAGGTACATACAAATGCATACTGTTGTACAAATGCTGGAATTAGGGAAGCCCTCACGGCCCCATGCGCTCACCAAAACATCTCTGTCCTTTTCCTCTCTGCATGACCCCATCACACATCCCATTTCCTCCGCACACCCTCAGTTCTCCTCTGCTTTCATTTCTCACTGCTTGCCACCACACTGGTTCCTGCCCCATTCTTGCCAGCCAGCTGGGCCACGCAGGCTGGTGGGCAGGGGCAAGCAGCACAACTGACTGTGAACCTCACACAAGCAGCCCTGCTCCTGCTGAGCTATTAACTCATTCTTTTGCCTTTACCCAGGTGTCAGCATTTACAAAACTTGTAGAAACTTGATGTCCTTGGTACCTGTAACTCTCACTTTCTGCTTGGCACCATACCCTTGTTTACTGCTAAATAGTTAGCACCAGACAGCCTATCTTTACGGGAAAAAACAGCATTATGGTGCTGACAGGTTCTTCATGGGGTTCACATGTTAGGAAGTCAATGATTCAGGAAGCACTGGTGTTTCTAAAAAATCCTCGTGTATAGCAGTTATCACAATTACAAAGTGGGGCAGTGTAATTCAGTTTCCTTTAGAAATTTCTGAATGACAGGGTGACTCAAGAGTAACAGACTCAAAATAAAGCTTGTGCCACTAAAGAAATAAAGCCTTGCACATCAGATAAGATGTATAGAATGCGGTATTTAAATGGAATTGAGGATTTTGACAAGCAACAATAAAGTACTAGGTTTTTGGAGTCACTAAATGCTCAAATAAGAGTGCAGCTACAGCTGGTGTGAAGCTACCCTGTCAGTTTATGATGGCATTGTGTTATGGCTTGTTCAGCAGCTGCCTGGAACAGTCTTACTGGGGTTTTTAGCCCTGATCTGATCTGTGAAATAAATGCACGCATTCCTCTACCAGTCAGCAAAGCCTTCTGCAAGGAATTTTTCACTATATATATAACCAAGGTGTAATTTTAGCATTAGTTTCTTCCTACATTGTGGCTTTGCTACAGTCTTGTGACACAGGAAAATAGACCCACAATACCCTGTGGTTTCTCTGATATCAGTCAGAAGTAAAGACATTAAAAGAATTAGCACAAAACATACGCAAGAGGAAAATCCTTCTCTTTTAAAATAAAGCCTAATGTCAGAGGAAGCAGAATCTAATGCGATTCCTGTCTTTGATTTTTTTTGTTTCATTTTATTTCTAATTTCCCATTTGTCTCTATAATTTTAAACGTATGGTGATGGCAAGCATCCCTGATGATAAGGGATCACAGTCCCAGCAGACCTCTTGAGTCTGTAGAAATGGAGAAAACTGGGAACAGTAGGAGACTAAAAGCAGACTAGGATTTTCCATCTTCCCTTAATAGCATCCTGCCCTGACCATACCTTCCCCTGTAAAAAGCACTTACCCTTATCAGATAGACCAGTGTGGGTCATCAATCATTTTAAAACCTGTATTAGCTTGTGAGCAGGTTATCATCAGCTGAAATGATTAACAGTCATCAGAGAGGGGTGGTGAACAAATGCTGCTCCACAGCCTGTTCTTCTCATCAGCCCTGTTTGATCTCTGAAAGAGCAGACTCCACAGTCCTCAGGTTCCTGTGAGCAGAAAAAATAAGGAATACAAGCACTTACCTTCTCACCATCACCTCTAAAGGCCAGGCAGTTCCTACTGAGGAGGTCTTCATGCTAGCTGTCAATACAGAAGTACACAAAGAGCAAAACATCTCAGGAAAGTACAAGGTTCAGAATTGGATGGTCAAAGTGTGAAAATGTTGATGATACAGAACAGCTTAATATTTTTATTTTTCATCTTGGAAAAAAAAAATTCATATCATTCATACCAATTAGAGGAAATTTGTTCTTTGATCATCAGGAACTGAGTAGGATGTGTAGGATGAACGTTACTAAACTGGCATGTTTACAAGCCAGTGAGTCCCAGGAGTGGTAGAAGAGTTGGCTGAGGATCCTTCTTTTTATTGACCTTGATTTTGAAGGTACTGGGGTAATTCCAGGGGACTGAAAGAATACTTATGCTGTGTTAGTATATAGAATCATAGAATCATTTAGG
>NW_008613046.1:11207-21478 GCF_000691845.1 Merops nubicus | reverse complement strand
CCTCCTAGCATTCTTTCCTGTTTTCCTACATTGTTGCCTACATTGCCCCCATGGCTGAAGGTAATTTTACTCTGGGTGACTCCAGGCTGGACTTTGGGAACTTTTATTAATTTAATCTATTACCAATTAACAATTGATTACTGATTTGTGTATTGAAAGAGAAAAAGAAAATCCCAACAAACAAAACCACAGAGAAGAAATCAAACATTTATAGAAACACCTTTCCTCCCCTGACTTATGCTCTGCCTAAGCCACAAGCTCCTTTTGCAGTGGCTCATTGCTGCCTGAGCAGAGGTGCCACAGGTTTCCCACCTGCAGCATTTTTGTGATGTAATAGTCAGCTTGTATCAGTGTTATCTCCGGAACCAGCTGTGCCCAACACAGGTAGGTCATGGACACCTCCCACACAGGGCACCCCAGAAGCTCCTCTGACAATCAAACCATGCCATTTGTGCCTGTTTCCTTTTGGTCTTCATAAAATATTGCAGAAGTTTCACATGATGCTCTATTAGAATTTGGACTCTCTAAATTGCCCTGCTTTTTGTGCCTATGACATAGCTTCACATTATGTAAGTTATTGTCCCGGTTCAGCTGGGATAGGGTTATTTTTCACCAGGAGCTGGAAGGGGGTCACAGCCAGGACAGACAACTGAACCAGCCAATGGGTTATTCAACACTATACTGACATCATGCCTGCTATGTAGGGGCGGCGGACAGGAAGCACCAGGGTGCTCAGTCTGGGGTGGCGTCTTCTGCTCAGAGCTAGCCTGGTCTGTGCAGTATTTATCACTCTCTCTATATATTGTTTCATTGCTGACATTGTTATTACTGTTGTTTACTACTTCTTTTGTACTATTGTATTAAATTCTCCTTGTCTCAACCCACGGGGTTTTGTATTTTTCTCCCTCTTGTCCTTCCCATTTCAGGGGTGTGGGAGCAGTGATTGAATGGCCACATAATGCTCAACTTCTGTTGGGTTTAAACCATGCAGTTATGTTTGTACCAGAGAATGAAGCGACCTAGACACTATTTGTTATTTAGGAGGAGAGGAGAGTATTGCCATGTTGGTGCGTTTCTCCTGTGCTAACTGATGGTAGATCTGGAGAATGGTTTGGAGCACCTTAAAAGTCCTTAGAGTGCGCTATGGTCCAGGCTGTTACTTTGTCTCTGAACAGATATAGGAAGGACAGGTAGGCAGAAAATTTGGCTCAGTGTGGGGTAGAGTTTACTCAAGCTAATCCTTGGGATAGACTTTCCAAAGTGGTACACAGCATATCCTTAATGGATATGAAGGAGGGGAGCTCTGCTTGTCAACATTTTCCCAAGCAAAATCAATTATGGGTTTACTGGGATCTCCCCTCTCTTTATTTTTACTGTATCAGGCAAGCTGGCTGTGCTGCATGGGAGAAGAAATGTTTAGCATGATCTGGCCCCAGAAACCTGGGCCTTCTTTTTTCAGGTAATTGTTGTTTCCAGCCTTTACCCATCATCAGTTTGTTCATTACTTCTGGGATTTGACCTTAAATTGGTTACCACTTGTCCAAAAAAAACCTGAATACATGATTTTCTAAATTGGCATGGAGGGTTGTGGGATGGGGGCACTTTATTGTGGTGTAAAAAAACCATGTGCAAAATAGGAAGAACCCTTTAAATTTTAAGTATTTTCTCTTCATGTTGGTTAAAGTCCAATGAAGTCAAGGCTTGCCTGTTATGCTACTGACATTCTGGATTTATTTCATTTCCTATGCAGGTGTTTTGCCTGAAGAAATCTGACTGGTGGAAACATAAGCACAGCACCTGGTCAAGAAATTAAATAAACATGCTATAATAATTTGAACATATGACTCAAGCTCTTTTACTTACTTTTGACTTCCATCAGCAATCTGCAGCCTTTAAAATGGAATTTTCAATTGCAAAGTCAGTTCTTTTAATGGATTGCTCATCCTGGTAAGCACTGCACTCAAAACATTATATCCAAAGCTAAATCATAATGACTTTAAACTGGATGTGAGGTTTCTTTTTATCATACATAAAAACCCTTTCTGGGTGGTGGGCCTGAATTCTGCATTGAAAGGCTAAGTTAGTTATTTACTGTTGCAAACCTACTCCAATGAATTGCAAGCCTTTTAGAAACGATGTTTAACAGCACAGAAAGAGCTGAACATCTAAATGAGAATTACAGATGTCTATGAAATATCCTCCACATGTATTTTGCTATGCAATTTCCTTGCTTATGTGAAGGTGATAACAGGTACTGTTAACAGAGACAGGCGAACGGTGAGAATATGTGTGAAGGCTTTCACCCACAGATAGGTTTCTGCAAGAATGTTCAGAAACAGCATATGTAAAACGCAGCCAAAGCAGACATATAGTTGCCAGGACTGGTGCAGCCTGGTATTTTGAAGTGCAGCTTGTACTTGCTTTGATCATAGGCATTTGTCAGTGGTTCCAGGTACCACTTTATAATGAAGCATTGCAATGACCAGCAGTACTCTCAAATCAAACCATCCTTTTTTAAACTTTTCTATGTCACCTAAAATTGAATAATCTTGACCTAAGATAGCCAGCTTTCCTTTAAAATCAAAGAGAATAGATGCCTTTGCAAAGTACTTAGTCTCATATGTTTTTGATCCTGTCTTTGAATGAAGTGAAATATTCTTGGTTTCTATCTATTTATTCTACTTCAAAGAATCACAGAATCACTTTGGTTTGGAAAGACCCTTAAGATCATTGAGTCTGACCATTAACCCTACTCTACCAAGTCCACCTCTAAGCTATATTCTGAAATACTACATCTACACAGCTTTTAAACACATCCAGGGATGGGAACTCCAGCATCTCCCTGGGCAGCCTGTTTCAATGCCTGAAAACTCTTTCAGTGAAAAAGTTCTTCCTAACGTCCAGTCTAAAATTCCCTTGGTGCAGCTTGAGGCTGTTCCCTCTTGTTCTATCACTAGTTACTTGTAAGAATAGACCAGCACTTACCTTTCATAATGCCCTTTCAGTTTTAGAGAGCAATAAGGTCTCTCCTCAGCCTCCTTTTCTTCAGACTAAATAGCCCCAGTTCCCTCAGCTGCTCCTCATAAGACCTGTTCTCTGGGCCCTTCACCAGCCTAGTTGCCCTTCTTCACACCTGCTCCAGCACCTTGATGTCTTTCTTGTATTGAGGTGCTCAGAACAACACAGTACTTGAGATGTGGCCTCACCAATGCTGAGTACAGAGGAACAATTAATTCACCTCCCTGGTCCTGCTGGTCACACTATTTCTAATACAAGCTAGGATGCCATTGGCCTTCTTAGCCACCTAGGCACACACTGCTGGCTCATATTCAGCCACTTGTTGATCAGTACCCCAAGTCCCTTTCTTCCGAGCAGCTTCCCAGCCACTCTTCCCCAAGCCTGTAGTGCTGACGGGGTTATTGTGGCACAAGTGCAGAACCTAACACTTAGTCTTGTTGAAACTCGTACAATTGACCATGACACATCAATCCATTCTGTCCAAGTCTCTCTGTGGAGCCTCCCTGCCCCCAACCAGATCAACACTCCCACCCAGCTTGGTGCAAACTTACTGAGGGTGCACTCTGATTCCCTATCAAGATCACTGATGAAGATGTTAAACAGAAGTGGTCCACATACTGAGCCTTGGGGACTTAATATAACTAGTGTTACTATATAATACTAAGAGACCTGAAAAACTTGCTATGGACTCCTGCATTAACTAAAATAATCTCAATTTATGACAAGAGAATTGAGGTTACTTCAGCTTGAGAGTTACACTCCTGAAAAGAGGATCTATGTAAGTAGATAGATGTGGAAGCAACAATCTTTTCTAAAATTTGGTTTGAAAACTGGACTTGAGAAGAGCTTTCCCAGTAAAAAGTATCAGGCATCAGGGTTACATGTTCTGCTCAAGTCTGGTAGAAAAAGTACGTTTCATCACCTGTAACAGACTATGGGATGATCACCCAGGATATAAGGTGTAAGAGTATTATCAGCCTGTACTATGTGTTTTTTGCAGCCCTCATTTTAAAGTGTGTGAACTGAAAGTGGCTTTGCAGGCAAGATAAGGAGAGAAATGCATCACATATTTATGTTTTAGAGAATGATGAGTGTAGCATTATTAGGACTCATCTAGTTGTCTTTGATTATAACTGTTGAAGTTTCAATGCGTTTGTTTGTTTTGTTTTGTTTTTCTCTTTTACTGGTGGAAAAGATGCCTGGGGAATCTTTATGCATCCCAAGTTTAACAGCTGCTACACTGTAGCCCTGAAGAGACACAGTTTGCATTTAGTTATCTTAATTTAGACTTAGGAAATTGTGGGTCTATATTTCTTTGTGATTGTCGCCAATGATAGTGTCTAATTTTGCTGCCTAGCAATAACAAAAAAAAAAAAAAAAAAGAAAAAAATCCAATAATTTGTAAAATGGTTATCAACATTCTTGCCTTGCAATGCTGTTTCAGATACTTTAGTTTCCAAAAAAAGAATTATGCTTATTGCTCTCTAAGGTATGTGAATTCCTTGTATATTTGCAGGATCCATCTGCAGAAAAGAAGAAAATGTTGGATGTTTCTTTTTAGTGCTTTAGTCCCAATTTATAAAGCTTAAGTATGCCTATATTTCAAAATAAATTCTTATCCATGTTATAGACTTCTAAATGAATTACACTTCAAATAAAATTGAAGAATATGCATAGGCGGTTATAAATGAGAAATCAGAATATGCAAATAATGTTTGGTATGAAATTGCAGATTATAGTGACGCACTGTATTTAACAGTCTTATAATTTATAAAAATAGTATAAACTAATGAAAAGTAATAATGGTTGGATTTATTTTTCTTCCTTTACAATGGAACCGCTTTTCTAATCTCTATTGCTACTGTTAGCTACTGGAAGGCAGAATAGTCTTTATGAAACCTGAGGTAATAAAAATGGACAGTATTTCACAAGCACCTTATTTTAAAATAAAGTGAGGAACTTCTATTAGGCATAGTGGAGGGTGAGGGCAGGGTCAGCGGTAACTACTAAAAAATTCTAGGGTGTGTAGCCACAACACTGTTTCTCAGGAAAGTGTCTGCTTCTAGACAGTGTCATTGACTCATGTTTAGGTGAACGTGGCAGGGTTTAGTGGCGTGAACGTCATGCAGCTGCAGCATCGTTTTGGGTACAGAACTGCAGTGTTGCTCAGCTCTTTCCTGGTAGTGACAGCAAGAAAGTCTTCTTGTCTTCTCCCAAAGTGACACTAAAGAACAGAAGTCTGTTCTCTGTTATAAAGACTTGTAGCATGACTTATTGGGCTGTGTATTATTGTTTCTGCTTATTATCACGGATAACAGTTATTGAGGAACAAATGAGACAGGAAGTCTTTTGAAACGAAAATCTCTCCTCTTCAAGGTAGCCAGAGACCACAACTCCCCTGCTCAATTGGCATTGCAAAGGAAGGCAATCAAAGCAGTCCTCACTGTCAGCGCTTCACCTTAGCTAATGTTACAACATAGAGAGTGAATAAGATCATAGCATCTCTTCAGAGCAAACAAAGAGCTTTTATTGGTTTTAATTTTACCTCTCCCCATCCCGCTCTTTGTTCTTGTTTTCAAAAAACACAGCAGAAAACACAAAGACACTTTGAACATAAATAAATACAATGTCATTCAGCTGGGTTAATTATGACAGATGTTAGATTCTATTATATTTTTCTTCATTTAAAGATTTAGGAATTAATAGAATTGAAGAAATTATTCCTTTCTCATTTTGTTAGAACAGGACACCAAAATAATTTTGTATGAGCAAGAATAACAATTTTCTGTTCACATTGGCAGCATGATAAGATGTTGTAGTTCAATACTTATATTAAAAATCAGATGTATTTTTTTTCTCAGTGGCGTGTGATATAAGACCGCAGTACTTCTGAGTGTGCTAAGAATGTATCGAAGTTTTCTCAGAATATCCTTTGTTCCAGCTGTTTTAAAACTACTTTTATTAATGAATGTGGGCTGGAATTTCCATAGGAAACTCCAGAACAATAAGACTAAACAGCTGTAAAAATTGTATATGTTCTGACACCATTTGTCTATAATAACGTGTTTTAACTTTCAATATTTTAAAACTTTTAATGCAAAACTCTCAAAATATTGGAAGAAATATTAAATGAAACCACTGCTTTGAATTTAAAAACCTTGTTTTGTGACCCGAAAATGTTATTTTTCATCTGGCTTGTAGAAAAATGTTCTTCAAACAGACATAATTTTCAAAATATCTATTCTGATGAAACACTATCTTTGTAACAGAAAAATATTCCACCCTCAATATTTATGTCTAGCTGTAGTGTCAGAATAAATGCAGCAGAGCTAGGATTCAGATGGCTGTTCGTATGCTGTTTGTGGAAAAAAAATGCTATAGACAGAAATGGCATGCAAATGTTGGAAATGTGTAGAGATACATGTGAGTTTCTTATTCTTCCTTCTAAAACTTTAGGCATCACAAGAGATGAACAAAAGTAAAGCATCTACAGTGTTATAAAGTTATATTTACTTTTGCAGATATGAGATATTTTTATGAGAGCCAGCCCATCTATAACCATTAAATTCTTCATACAGACTGCTGACACAACAGGGACAATGTGATTTTTACATACTTTTACTTCCTCCAGTTTAATGAAGAGGAATTGCAAGATAGCTGTATCCCTGAAGTAATTTCAGCAGGAGTAAGGCTGAAATAGCCAGCAACCTTAATGAGGAAAAATGAAAGGGCATCACCACTTAATTCATCTCATTATTTGCTCTTAAAATGGAGATAAATGAGAGAGAGGTAAAAAAAAGAGAGAGAAAAAAAGATACACACATTTCATTTCTGAGTGGATATCATGTCAAAGCAGGGAACATATCTGAATTAGACCATGAGTGTGAAGTTCTGGAGCACCATTTCCAGCTGGAAAGACATCAGCACAGCCGTTGTGCTGCCTGCAGATGGGACAGCACTAGGAATGTGATTGCTTTAATTGTACCCTGCCTGATCTTGCTTAAAATAATTGAAGATATTCTATCAGAAATTAAAATTCAGTTGCAAGATCTGCTGTTCCAGGATGCTTGCCAAGGGCATCTCCTTAAATAGCAGCAACTTGCAGACAAGTTCTGTAGAACTATTTCATGCAGAGTTGAAATCTATGTGCCCAATGCAGGTAGAACTACCTTACTCATACACACACAGAGGCCTCACCTACTTTGTTTTGTTGGAAGGGGGAACCTTCACAGCATTGCCCAAGTGACAGCAGTCATTCTCTTTGTGCATTCCTTAAATATAGTCAGAACAAAATTATTGACCCATACATTTGTACACTAAAATAATAGAGTCATTTCATCACATTTCTGCAGCTTATATGTAGGGGTGGTTTCAGGAGGTGCAGGCATTGAATCCCATGTTTATTGGTCATTTGCACCTCTATACTATGAAATAACATGGAACACCCACCTTTCACCACCAGATTTTGGCCTGCCACCTCACCCACTATGTCCCCTCAACACATGATAAAAGGCCTGAGGTACCACATCTGACCCAAAGGATACACTTCTGCTTTGACAGTTACCAGCTCTTGTTAGTTAAATTACTTTAGACAGCATAGCCCAAAATGTTCTGTGCTAAAAAGAGCATAATTAAAAATTCTTATTTTTTCTGGTACTAAAATATAACATTTTGCAACTTCTACATTTTCAGTCCTTCAAACTGACTCACTATAGCCTGATTTGAGTTTTGTGTTGTTTTTATTCAAGTAACATCAACAATGCCCTTAATCAGGTCAGGAGTGTCTCATGGCCACAGAGTGCTCTAGGTCCCTTTCAGAGATAACTGTTTCTATCGTCAGCATTACTGAAGTCAGCGGGAAGTCTGTCATGGTTCAGCACCAGAAATAGAGTCATTTCAGTAAGAGTAATGTAAGTAAGAAATGTGATATAAATAGAATAATGTAAGTGAGAGAAGTTATGAACATCAATCAGTATTTCATTTTAATGTCACACATGTAAAGGTATAATGTAATTGCATATAGCAGACAGCATTTCTATATATGCATGTCTAAATTTGGTAAGGATAAAGGAGTGGAAATTTCTTCAACAGAAATACCTTTCTTGAGGAAAAAAATATTTTTTGCACCAAAATGACAACTTTATTTTTTAGTAAGCTATAATGAAAATAGTTTAGTGCTAAAGATGTCACAGAAGAGAAGTATCTTGCCTTCCAAAGCTTAGTTTCTTTCTTCTCTTTGATCAGCCACCACTAGTAAAATTGCTTATTGCGAAGTCATGATTTCTGGGAACTCCAATTAAACTTTTGGTATTTTGAAGCCCTACCTGTATGAAATTTTGAGTTTTGGTTTTGCCAAATGAATGCTAAAATATTCTTGTACCTCATACGGATGTATTTCACTGCATTGTTACAATGTCACACTTATTTCTGAAAGGGGATTTTGAACTGATTATTAGTCGTCACGTGAATCAGAAGAAGTGGAAAAATCTTATCCTTCAAGAAAAATTGAGTTATCCTGGGGAAAAAAAAATTGGCATTTTGGTGACTGTTTCAAGTTGAAACACAATAGATGTGAAGAGAAAAAAAAAAAAAAAATTGAGACAGATCTAGATTTTTTCCCTTCTCTCCCTCTGTTTGTCTTCCTTCCTTGCACTCCCTTTCTCAATGCAAGAGAAAAAACTTTTGCTATTTGCTTTTAATGTCATTGTTATTTCTGTGTCAGTCTTATTTTGTACAATGTTAGTTTATTTCTATACCTCTTGAATAACGGGAGTGTAGGAATTTCTTGGATGACCGCTTTGGATTCTGTTTTATTTTCTTGTTGGTCACCTGCATATAGGTCATGTCTTTCTGTAAGAGCTTACTTATTCGCTCTTCTATGGAGCTCTTCTCCATATGATTTTACATCTCTAAGATGTTTTTATTCTAGAATTTCTGAGTTATCATCCTTGAAGAAAACAGAGACCTCCTACTCATGAAAACTTTTGATTCTCTTTTGAGATCCAGAATTTCAGTTACAGAATATAATCAGGTTATTAGCCATAATAAGTTCCTTGCTGAGTGTTATCTTGGAAATGCATGTGAAGGACTGGAAACAGAAAATATTTGAATGCTTTCTAGATTTAATAAACTTAAGAATGCTCAAATCCTAGATAGGGCTTAAGTAAATGTGTTGACTGTAAAAGGCTATTTCTGTCTCTTCTACTACCTTAGTTCTTCTCATGCTAATTGCATTTCTTGGTTTATCAGTTTTACAACTGAAAATGGACCCTTTGGAAATAATGATTTATGGAATCGTATATTGTCACTGTGACTTCCAGGAAATCAGTAAATATTTGCGACAGGTGAAAAATTAATATGTCATTCTTTGAGCGTAGCCTTTGGTGTTACGAAGGCATAAGATAAAATTCTGCACTTATAAGAATAAATATGTTCCCTATATGTCAATAGAGACATACTCATTTATTTCAAGACTGATTTTTTGGACCACTGTGTATGCTTGCTACCCCAAATGTTCCTGTAGATTTATGGATTCTGCCACCAGCAGTTTTTAAAATGAAAAAAAGTGAAAGGACTTGAGATATTCATTTATTGAACAGCACATTTTTCATACTGTTTCATCAAGAAATATGTCAAGAAGCTTATTATCCTTGAGAAGTTGCCATTTAGTGAGAATACTGTCAGGCTTTTACTATCATGATGCTTAAGTACCTGACATTTATTTTATTTTGTAATGTAATACTGTACAAAGTTTCAGATTTCTTAAAGAAAAATCATCTTGATGATAAGCATCTTTCAGATCCAAACAAAGGGTCAGTTTTTAAACAGCCATAAAACATCTATGACATAGCTATTATGAACTTAAGAGGTCTTACATTGAATTCTGTTGAAGGTATCCTTATTTCCAAAACATGTGAGCTACAACAGTTCAGTTCCATACACTCTTCATAGTTTTCTAATTGTAATTTCAACACTCACTAAATCTGAAGGATGTAAGAGCATGTTGTACTGCTTAATGACTGATTCTTTAGATAATTGAAATGCTGTTCAAAGAATCAAGCCACCTCTTCTCAGAAGAAAATCTGTGTACTTAGATACTCCTTGTCGTTAATGTCTCCTCTGGAAATATACTGGTATATTCTAGTACAATTATCTCAGGTTCTGAATGTCAATAACCAGCTTTTCAACTTGAAACAAGTAGAAAGGTAACATCAGGACTTGGAGTTGGTAAAGAGCAAGAGAACTATAGGGAG
>NW_008613046.1:0-11176 GCF_000691845.1 Merops nubicus | reverse complement strand
GGGAAAGAGACGGGATAAACGAAAAGAGACATGGATATGCCAAGGAGAAAAGAAAGGCACAGAAATGGGAATTTTGAAAAGACAGAGGAAGTAATAAGGGGAGCAATATATAAATAGGTGCAGGGTTTTTGTTTGAATAGGAAAAGAAAATGTGCAGAAATATGAAACTGAATAAAGGAGAAACAGATGGTTGAAATTGTCCGCATTTGCCAGAACTATGGATATGCCTCATAGGAATTTTAATTTTGAGTATCTTATACAACAGGCTAAACTGTTTCCCACAGTGCATTTTGACTACTATGGTTAAAATTCTGGGGCAGTATACAGTCAGTGGGCAATGGTGGTAGCATATCTATGAAACATAATCTTCCTCAAAAATTCTACAATAAAGTGATAGATATAGCAGCAACTGTTTTCAGTTTGAAATTAACTACTTTGATTTAGGTTACAGTGAAAGATTTCTTCCATTTTTCTTTATATAGAAATTCTTCCAAAGATTAAAACTTTCGGTAGGTCTGGTAGACATGTATAAGTAAAATGGGAGAAGATTTCTTGGGTCTGTCAGAACTCATTGGGGAGTGAATGAAAATTCACATATTATATGTGAGCTTTGGAAAACTTGCATAGAATGGATATTTGAATTTTTAAAAAATCTCATTTAAAAAAATATTTAAATGTTTAAAATACTCACCACGATTATCTCTTTGAAATACCTTTATTGGGCTGCAAAAGTTGGAAAAGTTTTTTTCCTTACCTCTTTGTCATTACCTCAGGTGCACTCTGCCTGGTCTTTGTAATATCCTGGGGTTTAAGGATTTCTCCTGAAATTAAGACGAATAGAATAAGGTGCAAGTTTCAGGCCCATGACTGTATTCATGCTAAGAAACTGAATGTGCTCAGAACTGAACGATGCACAGTAAATGAGTGTTCTCTGTTTCCAATGGTAGTTTTCACCTGTTAGGATTACAGCCTGGGCTGCGCTGACCTCAGGAAAATTTTATCTAAAGATAATTCTTAAAAATAAAAGTATTGACAAACAACTTGCAATGGTCAGGGATGTTCCTTGAAACTTGTCTAAAGCTATAGCTACAGCCAGATCATTTTCCATCTGGTGTGATGCAGGTGCCTGAAGCGCTGGGGTTAAACCCCCAGCCCTGAATGAGGGTTGGCATATGGATGATGTCTACAACCAGGGAAGAAAGGCCCTACTGATTGCTTTTTACCAAGGCTCTGTCCAGCCTTGGGTGGGAACTCATTAGGAGAGCTCCACCAGGTGCCCCCACCTTCCACATTAACTTGAAGGCAGGGCAAGAAGCCAACTATGGAAGAGCTACTCACCTTGCAGTGGGGTTGGGAGGCCTGCCTACTCATTGTGTGAGGGCTCTCCACAGTAATTGGAGTTCTCAGGTTGGTGGAGAAAGATGAGTCACTCTTTGGGAAGCTTCTACATATTTGGACTCCTTGTCTGGCTGGTTCCATCTACCGTGGCAGGGTTCCTGGCTCAGCTTGCTCCACTCTGCCCATCCTTTGCAGTGAGTGAGCGAGCACATTAACTTATTCTTCCTGCTGGTGGTTTGGCAGCTTGGATCTCTGGTCTATGATGTAAGAGCAGAGGGAGGCGTTTGGATGTTGGTCTGCCTGTTGATTGTACTGTCTTTTTATGTTGGGCAGGTGTTCAGTAGAAGAGTGCCCAATCCAGCTAGAACAAACCTTCCTGCAGCACTCTATTGTGCAGGCTGAGAATTACTTTAGATGGAGTTAAACAGACAAGGGAAATAAACTGAGAATTGAGAGTTTGTGATATTTTGTGTGTGTCCACTAGCAGAAATGCAGATATTTACAGGGCTAAATAGAGGCAAGGCTGACATCAGTAATAATGAGAGTGGAAGGAAGTTCCTGAAGGTATGTTGTGACCTTGTAGCTTCAAAATTGCATGCTCAGATTAGGAATCTGGATATCATATTTAGTAGGTGTATATTTTACTTATCCATTTCCTAGTTTACCCAAGATGTGAGGCCTTTTGAATATCTTGTAAGTTGTTGCTTAAAAAAGAGAGAAATCTATGCCAGCTTCTCTGCCAATACAGAAGTTGTACAAAGTGTTGTACTGAGGAAGTGCTCATAAGTTGCAAGCTGGCCACTGTTGTATAAATGATGCTGCTAGTTATTAGAATATGAAAACAAGTACATAATTATATTGCTAATTGCTGTTTTAATATATTGTTGATATAGATTGCTATTAAACAAACTCCACTTCATTAATATTCAACTCTGCTGTTATCTAGAAATATTTTTTGCCAGTTTTAATTTAAAGTCAGAAATTGGGTGCCAGTTTCCTTTACTACAGATTTCCTGCTAGTTCTTTATCTGGTTTTGCATGTCAATGAATAGGAGTTCCAGTTATTCATTAATATTCAAGAAGTGAAAATCTACTTGTTATCTTTTTGATTAATCCAGCCTATTGTGCCTTATAGCATCAATCACAAAACATTGCAGAGGGTAATGAATTACTATGTGACTTCAGGAAACCATAAGGGATATTAAACCAAACTTAATCTTTTTAACTAATGATGTTTTTAAATGAATGCAGAAGATGGAATTTCTCAATAAATGGCAGAGTGAAAGGCTTTCTTCGGAGTTTTTGACAGATACTCTTGTATTTTTCCTACAAATGACATAACTACTAAAAATAAAGGAAACGGTATATCTTTGCTTTTCCTGTGAACAAATATCACGCTCTGTTGAAACAGTTTTAGAAAAAGCTAATGTTCAGAAATTTCACTCAAAATCTTTAGGTTTTGATTATTGATGTTTTGTGAATATTTAAAAAAATGTTTCATTTCAGTAATTAACTTTTAGGGTAACAAGAGCCTTAATAGTAGGACAGGTTCACTTACATTCATCTCTCTGTATGAAAGCTTCACCTAGGCAATACCTGTAGGTAAGGTTGTGTCTTGCCCTTCAGTAGCAGGAGGTGTACAGACAGGAGTGAGCTTCCGAAGACCAGCTGCATGTTTAACACCATAAAGGTGACTGGAGAGTGTAAAGCCTATTAATTTCTGAAGAAGGTGATAGAAATTCTAGGCACGGAAAGAGATCTAAGAAAATCCCTCAAAATTAATTGACTTTCCCAGTCAATGTTTAAACACATATGATTTGTATGGACAATCAGGTCCTTTACTATCCATTGCCTGGATTATGCCTCCTACTTCCACAACAAAAAAAAAACTTACACAGTGGAAAATGAAGCATGGTATTTGTTTTTTTTTTTTGTTGTTGTGAGTACACCTGTTCTTTTGCAACGCATCTGCTTGAGTTTTTCTCTGCACAAAAATGTACATGACTTCCAGTAAGTGTCAATTGTTGTAATGAAGAAGTATAATAGGCTACTATGTAATAAATTCCCACAGTCATACCAGAAGTAAGGTAATTATTAGATTCCCAGAGTTCATTTTCGTTTAAAATCATACTTCTGCCTCAATAAGTACTGAATAATGAGCCCCAAACCCCCAGCTCTAAATCTAATTCTAACATAAGTTTTTAAAAGTGTACTTTTGTGTAGGTCCAGATTTTAACAGAAAACCTGGACTACTGTGGCTTTTGCTTGAATGAAGGCTACCCTGCTGTGTTTGCTGAGGAGGATTAGAGAAAAGTGATATTAATAAATTATGAAGCAGTTAAAATAAAACTGCAGGCTAGCAGAACAACAGAGTACAAAATCAGCAAGACAAAGCCTATACATTTTACATTTGTACAGCTCCGAATATGAAATAGGTGTGCTGTGCCTGGATGCAGGCCTATGAAAGTGAACGTTGCTGATTAGCTGTGATCATTGCCAATGCATTTGCTAACATCTCAGGCAGAAGCAGAACAATGAGTGCTCTTAGCCCTTAATGAATTCAAGTGCGCTAAAGACAGAATTTTTGGAAGGCTCGTCTCATGGGACTGGTGCTAGCATAGACATGTCTAGTGATATGCCATGCTATCCCTACCCTTTTAAGTTTTATAGTAACATAGAAAAATAAGAGGGAGCAAGACAAAAGGGACATGTCTAAAGTTCAGAGTGTTTGGGTCTAATTTTGGAAAGAGCTGTCTGCAAAATGTTTCAACATGTGGTTGCATTAGAGTTAGATCCAATCTCAGCCTGTAGCTCTCTATATTTGCTAAGTGAAAAGTGAGAAAGTTAAAACCGTTAGAAATATTCCACCTAAGCAATAACAGCATTTATTTTGTCATAGTATTGAACACCATAGTAGTGAATCAAAGAGTCATCTAAATGTGGAAACACTGCAGGGGAAAACCTTAAGCTGTTCCACAAGCCTTTATATAGTATGAATGCATTACTCCATGAGTAGACTTCTGTTGTATGGTGAAAACACTAGAGAGGGATAAAGTTATATGGAGCCATGCTCTTCTGTGTTAACCTGTTCTCTGCTCCTGTCAAACTAGATCATGGCTATGCCAAATTACTAGCTTCTGCCAGAGAAAATTTAATGGAATAGATAGAGGGGTTTATGGTGTAAAACAGAAACGAACAAACAAACAAACAAACAAAAAAAAAAAAAAAAAAAAAAACCACACCAAAAAACAGGCAGGCTTTAGAATGTTCACATTTTTGCAGACCCAGATCTGGTTGCCATGTAACTTTTAACTGCTGTGAAAAGCAGAACTGCATACCTGAAAGAATTTCAACCACACCAGTTATCTCCATCACCTGAATTATAAAGCTGAGCTTAATGCATAGCATTGCTCTTCACCTATCAGTCTCCCTGTGTGTCGCTTTTGAACAGGAGTCAATATGTTTTAGACATCCAGAGTGGAACAAAGAAGGTCAGTTTGGGGCCTTCATTGAATGTTAATGGAAGCACTTAGCAACTACTGTAATTATAAAATCCTTTTAAGTAGGTGTGTTGGGTTTACATGTTTTTTCAACTAGATGATAATAGAAGGCCCAGTTGTGTGAATTCTCTACTTGATATCAATGGTAAAAAGATAGTAATAAGTAATGTAAGTAAAATAAGTAGCAAGTAATAAAGCATACAATTATTCATCAAATCAAATGGAAAGACGTGGGTTTTGTTAAGTGTTAGTGCATAATTATATGTGAGAATCTCCCTGTTAGGTTATCAGCAGAGTTTTATCATGGTGATGCAGAAGCTAGAGGCAAGGATAGAGGCTGTGTTATGGAACCAATATGATGTGTTGCAAAGGGATACTGGATGCTGGCCCAGTTTAGGGAAATAAAAGAAGTATGGTTTTCCTAGTGAGGTTTAGAAGTCTTTTTCAGAGAAGCTCATGTGTGTCTGGCATATAGTATCATTTGTTTTGCTGAATAAATGAAAACTGAGATGAACTTGCAAAGGATCTCTTTCAAACTAGTCTCCTTGTTTTTCTAGAGGGGTTATCAACCCTTATTTCTTCTTCCTTCTTCCTCTCATCAGATTTCAAGGAGTTCATCTCTTCTCTTAACAGTAACTGAAGTAAATTTAGGGAATAATAAGTGTAAAATTGTACTGCTGAAATGTTGCCCATAAAAACCTTAAATTCTCCTGGCGTTTTAACCAGACCTATCTATAAGCATCTATTTTCATGTACTTTCCTGCATAGGCTGATTTTGCATTTCATCAGCTTTGTCCTTGTTAGGTTTATAGTAATTTCATTGCTTTGTTAAAATGGTATCTTACCTTTTATAATTGTATTAATTTAATTGGCTTATACAGATTCAGTAAGTGTGTTTATGGGACAGTTTGTATGGTTCTCTGGGCAACAGAAATCTGCTTTAATGTGCAGATCAAGTCTGTTATATCCTTTCTAAAGATTAACTAGAAACAGTTTATAATTTATGGCTGATGATGCAAGCTTGATGTTGTAACTGGAACAGTTTAGACAAAAATTTAGTCAGGCCCTTTTCTGCAGAAAAGTGCAATTCTGTCAAGATCAAAACACTTCATAAAATTGATTTTGTTTATGTCAATATGTCCTTTGAAGATAGGGGAAAATAGGGAAGAAGGGAGTACTGAAAATCTTGAAATATGCTATTTTATATTTTAAAAATGGATGCCTTAATATCGTCTTTTGAAATTATCTATTGTTTCATGTATTTTTTTTGCATGATCTACTACAATATAAAGTTCAGTCAAAATGGAGAAAGAATACTTAGATGTAAAACTATGGGTTTTATAGATATTAATTTTTTCAAGAGTTAGTTGTATTTTTCTTTAAAAAGCAACCTAAATATCTGGACACCCACCATGAACTGATTTCCTTCAGTCTGCTCTTAGCTAACTTGTATCTGTATTACGAAAGTACATTTGAATGATAGAAGTTGTATTTTTGTATATCTATTTTTAAGATTAGATCTCTAATAGAACAATAATAAAAATTGCCATTATGCATCATTAAGGGGTAAAAGACCCTTATATCTATCACTTTCCACAAAATATGTTTCAACTCGAAAACACCACAGGGCCTTGTGTAACTTTTATCACTTTGGCTTTCTGCCAAATGAGTTAATAGATTGATCTTTGTATTCTGCATCGTTACATGTGAATACATGTTTTAAAACGTCTTCACTGCTATAGAAGAATTTTTTTAAACAAAATTGTAAACTGCTATATCCAACTTCCCTCTCAAAATTTGGTGGATTCCTGATTTGCTAACAGATGGGTGTATCTACATTGGCCTTTTAATTGGGACCTCGGAGTGTTTTTTCAAGCAGTTCTCCCAAATGTTTCCATTCTCACATTTGGATTTGGTCATGGAGGAGCATCGGAGACCACAAATTGGATTACTTTCAGATGGAATTAAGCTGGAACATACATGCCAAGAGTACTTTTCATGGCTAATGGACATTCAGTCCTTGGGACAAGGGTAGAATCAAAAACATGCCCCCTGAAATGCATATATTGTGAATGTTGACTACTGGGCATCAGCTTCACTGATCTGTATATCTACTCCTAAATTCTGCTAGGTTACTTGTTAATGTAGGTGTACTTGTAGGCATCATGACACTGAATTCCTTTTACAAGTTAGTTCTATGTCATCTTAGATGTATTCTGGCTGGGATTTAATATTTTATGTTTTAGTTTTTTAATTTTGCACCTTGTTTCCTTCTTTGTTCCTCTTCCAGAACATTTCTGCTCTGATTTTTAGAAACTTTTCTTCTCCTCAGTTTTATGACTGGATGCTGTTATGAACTTTTAGTTTCTATTTGATGTACTAGTATAGCTTACACAGGTTTTCTCCTTCCTCAAGATATAACCTTTAATGTATATATGTAGACAGTCATGTCCTCTTTCAGTCACAGCTTTATTAGACTATACTATCCAAGCTGTTCTATACACTTGTATAAAGTTTTAGTTAAATTGAACCAGAGATTGGTAACATCTGATAATTACTGCATTTTTAAACATTTCATTAAATAAATCTTTGTATCTTCCATTATAGCCCTGTAGACATGGCAACACAGAGATGGAAAGTAACTTTGTTTTTTCTTATTTGTTGTTGCTACGGGTATAGTTTTAGCTGCCACTCTAAATTACTGCAGTACTTCATTAGTGTCATGGTTACAGGGGCTGGGACCAGTTTATCCTTATGTGGGTAGAACCAAAACTGTGTATTCTATACTCTCTATGTCAGTGCTCATGGGCTGTTAAGAAAATCATGGGTAGCAGCTGCCCAGGACAGACCTCACACCCCAGGCTATAACAGATGAGGAAAGAGGTTCAAGGTCAGGGGAGATGTTAACACCTTCCCACCCAGCAGGAGGAGTCCTCCCTGTTAATGGGCCCATCCATGCCTCGCCCCATGACTCATACAGAACTCCCCTCAGGACCTATTTCCCCTTAATGGACCATCAAGGACCCACTGCATGACTCATAGACTGATATCAACCCATTGTGAGATGCTCCACCCAGGGGGAGGAGCCAAGTGCTCCCACCTGGATATAAACTGGGGTTCAGGACAGCACAGGGGGCCTTACCCACTGGATTTCCAGAGGACAAGAGCTACCAGATCTTTTCTACGAGACCACTGTTTCATCTGGACTGCTACCACCACCCTAACTACAGAGTATCAGGTTGTATTCTGACTCTGTTTGTGGTTTTCCTTTGTATTATTGCTTTTATTTTTTTTTTTTTTTCCTTATTAAATTGTATCTCTGACTTGGAGTCTCTCACTGGTTTGTTTTCAAACCATTACAATTAGGTTTTCCAATTTTTATTAGATTTTATTAAAATTTTCAGGATAATTGGTCTTCAAAGCCAAGTGAAAAATCATTTTATATTTCAAGATGTAAACTTTTGTAAAAGAAAACGCACTTTTAAATACAATTAGGAAGCTAAGATCTATCTATCATTTATCCTAAAACAGGCATAATATAGGGAGGAATGTAAGTTAAGTGTATATTCAGATCTAGTGCTCAGAAACACCAGAAAAAGACTGCTTGAACTTACTTCCATTTTGTAACAGTTGTTTTCAGAATGTACGTTCTTTGTCTCAGAATATTTAAGACTTCTGAGAAAAACTATAAACATTTTCAAACTGTTCTTAAACAGGAATTGGAAGATTAAGCAACCTCATAGGAAAAAAAAAAAAAGAAACAAGCCTCTTTCTTCTTAAACCCTTTTAAATTCATACAAGTACTTTATCGTGCTGTGAGTGTCGTTGCTAAATTCTGTGTTTTTTTCACTTTAAAAAAATCTTGAGGCCATTTCAGACTCTCCAAAGTATTGATATGTCTTTTGGATCTTGTGATCAGGAGTTTGAGGTTCTTGGTGTCACATCATGAACTGATTATTTACTTGTTTTATTCTGATATTTAGATTAGTATGGGACTGAGTGACCTTAAGATTTTTTCATTCTTCACTTGAAAAGAACATTAGACCCAGAGACAACAGACTTGTCTATGTGGGTGCTCAGAACAGCTTCCTCCATCACACAAACTGTTTATCACTTGCCTCATGCTATTTCTGACTGGATTTTCCTTGTTTCCTACATCTCTGTCCTGCAGAGCACATAAGCTGCAGCTACAGCCAGGAGGTCTCCAAAGGAAATGGAACAGTATTTTTTTTTTTTTTTTCTTGAGCACAGTGTTCAGGGTACTGATTCAGGAAAGGGGAATCTTAACTGTGGTCCCACTTCCAAGTGTAGCAATGTATCTTCCTCATACAAAACCCCAAGTATTTAGGACAGGACTAGAATGCTGGTTCCCCAGTTGTTAGGCCAATACCAGTGTCTCTTAACTCTGTACGCTCCTTCCTGCTTGCGTTCCTTCAGGCTCAAGGAATTCTGCATTTGTTGCCATGCTGTCATAATTTACTTGGTAAAGATACCATTCCTATTTCTATAGTCTATAACTGAAAGGGAAAAAAGCTAAAATATTCTTCTAGAAAAACAGATAGGTTCACCTATTTTAATCCCTATGCTCTAAACCTAGATCACTAATAAAGAAACAGTAAACACTACTTTTACAATACCCCAACATCTTAGAAGATTTCAGTCACAGTATTGAAATGCTTTGAACAGCTAGTTTTAATTAATGACAAAGACTATGCCAATAAGAAAAAATGTAAGGCATATTTGGTTCCATAATGCTATGAAAATGACCTACATTTATTCACCAGATGTATATTTCAGTAAAACATAAGAAGGGAGCCAGATTGTTTTTTGTCTCAGGAGTGCTTAATATTCTGTCCTATGCATCATACCTTAATCCACTTTGGGAGTGGCTGTGTGCAACCCTGCTTCCGATCCCTCCTCACCCTTTCGTACATGGTAACTTCCAAGTGTATAGTGGACCACAACAGAATGTATATGTTCAGGAGTTCAGAATAAGAAAAGAATTTTGCTATTCTGCCTAACCATCTCTGTCCCACTTACAGCATGGCTCTGCTTCCAGACAACCTGACAACAACAATAACAGTTTGAATTAACGACAAGGGGAATCTTTTTATTTGTAAATACTTGTGGCTATTTTTTTCTTTAGGAGTTTTTAATGAAAGAATGAATATATGCAGTTCACACATGACTTTGACTATCATAATCCTGTTCAACTGTACTCATTTTGGTATCAAAAGATGGAGCCAGATCAAGCTTATTAACTGTGTCTATATTAAAGTGGATTCACACATGTGGAAGGGAAAGTGCCTCCAGCTATGGTATTTATACACTGCTACCAGAAGTTACCACCCACCTGTCTTCTCTAATGCTGTCGAAGGAGCCCAGACCACAGCAGAGAAGCTGTGAAGATTTTGAAGCAAACTTTACCTGTTCAGACAACCACAGGCAGCAGCCTCCTGCTGTTGGAGATGACAGTTGCCCTTCCATTTGAATTGCCAGTTCTAGATAAATTCCAAAAGCTTTGTGCCCTTGGGTGACTTTTCGGGTACTTTGAAAGGTTACTGTAGTTTCACACCACTTAAGAATCTGAAGAGGAAAAGGCTGTTTTAAAGCTATGCTTTCTACTTTCTTAGGGTTTACAAACAGAAATAGTTGCAACTACTTTTTAAACTGGGAAACTGGCAGTATTGCACAATGTAAAGGGTTAAGGTTGGTCCAGCTAGTAGACAAATGACAGATGCTCTCTATTAACCCCTCTCCCTTGTCAAAGGGGAAGAGAAAAGGAGAAAGGGAGGGAGGCTTACAGGTTAGAGGAGGAAACTAAACCTGTTTTAAGGAAACAATAACAATAAAATGGAATATATGCAAACATATACAAAATAATCATTGGACCCAACCCTTCTGATGACAATTATGTCACTGTCACCATTGACATTACGGACAGGCGCTGGGGCCCCAGGTTGGACTCCATGGCAGGCAGGAACCAAGTTTGGGAGCTGTATTCAGGAACACACAGATTGGGATCGAGGCAGGATGGACAGGGTCATCCTTGGACCCCAGCCACTGAAGGCCATTGAAGAAGAAACAAAAGAGAGGAAGTAAGAGAACTTGACCCTCATGATCCTTCAGCTTTATATTGAATATGACATATATGGGATGGAATACCTTGCTGGTCAGTTTAGGGTCATCTGTCCTTTCCACTTCTCTTTGCAGGTGTGTCCTATTACTTACTCCACCCCCAGTAGAGTACACAAGGTATAGAAGTAACCTTAGTCTCCATATGAGTAAGTATACACAAGAGCCTTTCTGCACACCTGTGGTGGTTTAAACCACTTTTA
>NW_008613045.1:151891-167186 GCF_000691845.1 Merops nubicus | reverse complement strand
ACCTAAAGGGATTCTATGATTCTATGAATTAGACAGGAGAATAAGTCATTTTATCTCATGAGAGGTAGTTTGCTATTCAAAGTGGCTAGTTGTTCAAGTATGTAATACAAAAGACTTTGGTTTTAAGGTTAATCTTATTTCTGTTCTAAAATGTGTTTCCTCATCAGTGATCAAGACACTTAGAGTGAATTTGCAGTCCTTTTCTGTGCCCACTAAGAGCTTTTAATAAACTATTTGGAATATCATGCTCAGCAATTAGGACTGGACTTTTTTTTGTGTTACCCCTATCCTCCAGCTGACCTTCTAGGACAACAGCTATGTCCAAGGGTAAAAGTGGAGCCTATTTTTTTCCTTCCATACAAGACCAAATGACTGAAAGAGGCGATGGTGAACTGGAATTTAGACAGTGATTTGGTTATTTTAAAATATTGTTTCACTTCAAAATTATAAATATTTCTACTTTATATATATATGATCATGCTATATTTTTTTTGTTTTGTTTTATTGTATTATTCTGTTAGATATACAGTTTACTTGTGTATTAGTTATTTCATACTGAAAACCACAAGATGAGTATTTCTGAATATCGCTTTTTTGGTAGCAAGATATCAATGATTCTGACTGTGTGTAGTGCAAAGAGAGATATGATCAATGAAACAACTGGCTCATCCACCGTCATAATATATGGGTAGCTGTTGGGCTTATGATGGGAATTGATTCTAGATAATGATGTGCCTATGATAGGAGGAATCTCTTTGTTAGTAGTGTCTCCTTTCATTAGGGTTGTCTCTGTGTGGCTTTGGGGATAAAAACATAGAAAAGTACTATGAATTAATATATTTGTTTCTTTAAAACTTAGCTAAGAAGATTTTCTTTTCATTCCTGACATGTTCACTATTTCAGCTTTACTTATGGTTGATTGTTCTTTTGATAAAAATTAATAGAGCTCTGTCATGAGTACAACTGACATGCTAAGTTTATGTTCTTGTGTGTGAATTTGACATCATGTCTCATAAAGAACATATTCCCTTGCTATCTTTCATGGTGTCCTGTTGTCTTTACCTTGTAAATTTGAGACTTATTTAGTAATTAAGATATGCTGATTCAAAGTAGCTTACTGTTATTTTCTGTAGTAATTAGTGTTGACATCAAAGCACTAAAGCTTGAAAGTAAATAAGTACCCAGTATAAGAGGTTAGGTTTTCTGAATTTTTCTCTTGTTAATAAGTATGAGAAGGATCTATGCGTATATACACATGTTGAGAAAATTAATATGTTTTTATTATTTGCATTGGTTTCAGCCATTCTAGTAGCCTTGAATATATTGTTTGAAGAAAACATTAGTATAGACTGTCAGCAGATGGCCATTTCTAAAAACTTAAAATGCACCTGGTTAAATACTGTCTTTCAAAGGTAGAATGCTCCTATGTCTGTCCAAAATGTCCAAGTAGAAATAAGTTCACATTTAGGATTCAATGTACGTGCAGTAAATCCTATGTCCGTGAGACTTCCAGATGCCAGGAAGCATCTGGCCATTTTGCCGAAGTCACAACTTTGGGATATAAAAAGAGTGTAATTTCTACAGAAAGCTGAATAAAGGGTAAGCCAGCACAAACTGAACTGAATATGTAAATACGTCTACTAATGCTAAACCAAGTTTTCCTGAAGCTACTTACTTTAGTCTACCCAAGCCTCCCTCAATGAGTGTAATAAAATGATAAAGAAAATAAAATCTAATGGAAGTAGGTACCACAGCCACACAAGACACAAACCTGTTTCTTAAACATTACAGCTGTTTCTCACAAACTTCCATAGTGCTCCAGTTATGAACTGGGTTTTCTTCCAAGGTGCTATAAGGCTTGTTTCCAACTGGTTTGTCAGGTTTTACTATTGCCTTGCTATTGGCAGCAAGACAGCTGCATGTGCCTGGACTATTTTCAGACTCTGAGTAAGGAGTTTGTTTGAGTGTGCAGATTGGTTTCCTGTTGTGCAGCAGCTCTAACACATCACAGAATCATTGGATCTTCTGTGCTGGTATGACAGAACTGTGTTTCCTTAGCAGTTGTTTTCCAGGGTGGCACCTCTTTCTAAGCCAGTGATTTGGGAAACACAGGGTTTTTTTCTAACCTTCCAGATATGAGTTAATTCCAATGCACTTATATATCCAAATGCTTGTTAACTTTCGGTAGACTAGCCTGTGAAAAGAGGTGGTCTCATTCAGGACACCTAACTAGGCTGTCTGCTTTTAGTTGATGGGAATGTCATCACTGTGTTACAGAAGGCTGAGCTGCAGAAACAAGGGCCACATACGGGATCTTTAATGGTGGTAATAGGTTTTATTCTCCCCTGCATTATGATTGTGCTTGTTTCCTTTCTAAAAGGCTCCCTCATTCAGGTATATGCAGGATGATATTGCTGATATTGGTTCCAAACCTCAGATGGTGAAGAACCTGCAATCGAGGTGTTAGTTCCTATAGTGGAGGGATGCATGGTAATGACAGATAAACAAGGAAGATGTGTGAGGTCAGCCAATGAACTTATGTATGGTCTTTATGGGTGTGAATAGGGAAGAACAAGGAAAAAGACATGTCATGCAAGAAGGGACTAAAAAAATTATACTATTTAGAATAATAATAATAGTAAATTACTTTTGATTACTTATTATGTACTGAGCATGATCCAGAAATACTGCTGTATCTAAACATTTGAAAGCATCTTTTCCTTTGTATTCTGCTGAAGGAATTTCCTTTTCCAGGTGTAGGCTCAAAACTTCTCAACAGAGAGAAGAAGGTGAAAAGTGTGAATGCCTGAAGAAGAGTCAAAAGTGTAATTTGGAGTAAACATCTTCCAAAGACAGTCTTAAAGCTGATCTCACAAAAGAGAAATCCATAGTACATCATGCTAAGTTAGGTTCATTTTTCTGGGATCTTCATAGAAATAGAGTAGAAGGGAACATATGACAAAGGTGTGCAAATATGAGAAACCTGAATATTAGTAAGGTATCAGCTGGCAGTGGTGGACTTGGGTCCCCAGAATAAAATTTGTCTGCTTCCCATGACTGCTTAACAGTACGAGTCTATTTCCTAGGTGGCCTAGAGTGTGTATAAGTACTGGATCACATGGTAGAGGCCATGGTGTGACATATGGTATCATACTCCAGGTGTCACGTGAGAGACGTGGCTGTAAGTGCCTAAGGTCATCTAGCATATACACTGTGCTGTGGCTGGAAGAATCTCTTCCAGTGGGAGTCTGGTGAGTATGGACTTCCATTAAGAAATTGCAGGATTTCTTTTCCTCTTTTTTGAGACACAGCCCACTGGCTTTAGTGTCCAGTAGCTTTCTACAGGAAGTAGAAAATTTATCAGGCAATGTATTTGTCATTTTGATATGCTTTATTTCAATTTATTAATAAAAAAAGACATCAAAATAGATTTGGCTCATAGAGTAAGCCTAATTTTGTTTTAGAAAATGTAATCTTGAAGAAAACTTTTCTTGTAGTTTAAATCCTTTCAGCCAAACACACTTAAGAAAATACTTCCAGTAAATACTCAGATTTTCTTCTAGCAGCAGTGATGGTAAGTCTCAATTTCACAAAGAGACAGAACAAAGTAGTCATGCTGAAAGCCTTTCACCCTTTATGTTAGATAATCCTTTGTGTTAAGAGTGATATCCTCTCTGTTGAGCAGTACTAGTAATAGTTGAAAACAAGGCTGCATATTGTTTGAGGGTAAACGAGAGTCTTCAATTATAATAACATCTTCCTCTGAACAGTATCAGTTAAAAAAACCCTAAAACCCAAAAAACTTAATGACCATGTAGACCAGAGACAGTATCTCTAAATGCCTGCATGCTCTCTGTCATAATTCTTGCCACATGGGTATGCACTGCTATATGCTCCTCCTTCACCCAGTTTCTCTCAGCTGCCTTGTGGGATATAGCACTCTGCTGTTCAAAATCTTCTTCCAACTGTTTAACTTCTCTTTTGTTTTTCTTCCTTGGCCAGAAGAACTTTTTGTTTATGGATGTTCACCATTAACAAGGGCAGTTATGCAAAGTCACACAAAATCACTCTTACACCCTTTATTACAAGTAGTGGTCCTATGAATCTGCAAATCCCTATATAAGAATTGGAATTCCATCTAACTATGTGTTGACAACCCCAGACTAGGCATCATCAAGCTAATCATCTTGCCTTCTTGTATGGTCATTGAAGAAGAAGAAGAACAGATGCTTCTTGAGTACAGTTCATGCATATCTTGCATGTGGATGTATAAAATAAGTCAGATGAATGGAGGTACTTTTCAGGTGAGGGACAGGCTCCTGCTTATTACCAAATCCTTTAGTATTCTAAGCTCCAAATCACAAGTGTCTGCTGAATTGTGCATAGTGACTTTCTTAGTGCTTGTAACTGTCAAGTTGCTGTGTAGAAGTGTGATTACACTACTTAATCTTTGACTTCTTTTAAGAACTGCGACATTGCATCTCACAAGTGGGTCAAGCCCGCTTTCTAGGATATCTGAGAAAAGATCTACTAGGTCTTTTGCATTTATTCATCTGGTTACCCCTAGACCTCCCAGCCCCTAGGAGTAAGGCTTGAGACCTTTGAGTGCAGCTTTTAGCATAGGTGCCACTGATTTACATAATCAGGACTAAGTGCAAACTCAGTTTCTGTATCACTAATGAAGATGGATACATTTTTCTTCTAATTACTTCATTTCTCTGTATTTCACGTATTAAAAGCCAAGACTGTATTTTGTATCCTTTACATGATGAACAGCTTCCCTCTTTTCTTTTAGTAGGGTCAGATCCTTCAGACATTTTCCTAGGCTGTTCCTTGTCCAAATCTGACAAAACCAGAGGAATAATTATTTCCAAACAAGCAATATTGAAATGCACGGTAGGAAGTTTCAAAGTCTGCTGTAAGACCTGCAAGAGGAAGCTTCCTTTTCTCATCAGTACTCAAACTGCGTTAGTGACTCTGCTGAAAAATGTTTCTGTGCCTTACGTGTGCCAGGCAATTCTGCGTTTGTTCCTGCACCAAATGTTAGCATGTCCCTGAAGTGTCCAGAGCTGACAAAGCAATTGTTTCAACAATCATATAATCACCTCCAGGCAATTCTGGCTGTATAGCTTCACTTTGGAGTCACCCACTGTGTGGCAGTCTCAATGGATAGTGTTGAAAACAAAGTATCCTGCTTAAATGAAAGTTCTTCTGTAGCTGTAGTCCACTTTACACTTCTCTTCAGAGCCCCTCTGGCACAGGGCTTCACTAATAGCCTTGCAGTTAAGAGAAGGATCAAGGGACACGTAGTGTGCTCTGTTCACTATAGCCTTATGCTGAAAATCAGCTTGGAGGGGGAATGTACACACTCCATTGCAACACTAAATTTTTAGTTTTAAGTAATGATACACATGCATGACCGTTTGCTTATGTAGTCAATATGTTAGTATGCAGTATCTAGTCAGGTAGACTCCACAGCCTGCAGAATTTAAGGTTATATGACCTGCCCTTTTTGGCAGTGAGATTTGAATCTGGGGAAACATTTTTCCTTTACTTCGTTCAAAGCAAGATGATGTTTCTAATTTACCAAGGGAAGATCTTTCCTGTTTAGATGTGTCGTGTTTTAGACAGAAAGGGTGTGGGTCATCCAGATAGCCTATGTGAAGGCTTTGGGCACCTTGGAGCACCCTAAATAACTGTGTACATGTAGAACAGCCAATTAAATTGAGTGTCTATGTCTAAACTGTCATTCAAGGTTCACATTGCTATGGGAAATTCCCATTGTTATGGGACTTTCCCACTGCTGTGGGTTCCTGGATGGAGGAGAAGAAAATATTTTTGTCTGATTATTTGGTTTTGTTTAAAGAAAACAGGCAAAACATACTAAACATCAGGAAGCTTACAAAAGTTTGTCAGCTTAACACCATTTATACAGAAAGGCTGGGTCACTGGTGTGTTTTTTTTCTCCCAACCAGATTTGTCTGTGCAAGCTTTCCATATACACATAATGCTCGCTGACATTACTAAGAGCTCACATACATCCTTGCTCATGTTCAGCTGTACTCCTGAACTCATGAGGCGACTGAATGCTGTTAGAAAGACATTAACAAAGATTATATTTTGCTTAGTAATACATTTCCTTTTTCTGTGAAAGATGACTTTGATGTTATAGCTTATATAATTTCACAACAAGGTGATGTTTTTTCTTGAGTCACTTCTGCTGTACACTCTAAATGCACATGTTGTCAATTATAAAGCGGCTGGTATTGTGCAAAAGAAATATCTGAGACATGAGCAAGTGTGTTCTCTGGCAGTCAGAATTAAAAGCTACAGTGTCTTTGTTATGGAAAGATTATGTCTTAACAATACTTCTTGTAGGGAAATGAGTAACTGTGTCTAGCATGTATTACTTGTAAAATCTTGTCAAATTAAAAGTCATCCACTCGAGATTTTAATATTTATAGATTTTGCACTGAAAAATTGATGTCCAGTGACTTTAGCAAGTAATTCACTATACCTTGAAAAAGTCTGAGTGTACTGGGCAACACGTCTCATAGAAATGTAACACATTACAGGGCTTCCAGACAGTCATCATGGCTATATTTTTATATGTTAAATATTGTATTAATAATAACCTGATCACACTTTATTAACTTTTATAATGTGTAGCCCTCTCATTTAGATGACAATGCTTGTTAAGAGCAAAATCTAGATGATCTACAAGATGACCTACATTTCTAATTTCTATGGCAATTTTTTTTTTTTTTTTGAAACATAACTACATATTTCAAGGAAAAAAAAACAGGTATGAACAACACAGTCTTTGTGTGAAGTTGTGGCTTATTTTCTTATTTTAATTTTAGAGTAATTGGTATTTATTGTGAGACACAACTAAATTAAAAAGGAAGTCAGCTTTATACACCTTGACTGAAAAGGAGAGAGGAAAATGGTAAAGCAAAAAGTGCGAGTGCTTTGATCAGGCAACAGGCTCAACTTTGCATGTGTTCCTTTGTGCAGGTTTAGATTCAGGGCTTGCTGTTTATCTGATAAAGGGTAATTATTGCTGCAAAATAACTGCAGCTTTAAAAGTATAAATAATATCTATATGCTAATGCCTCGAGTATGTTGGTCTGTGTCTAATCTTGGACACATGTAGTATGTGCATACACTATGTATATATACATGGGTGAGAGAACTCTTGGAAACCTTTTTAGTAAGCAGAAATCAGTTACACCAGCAGATGAGCGTGTTTAAAGACCTGAACATAGGCTGGTTCAGGGACCCTTTTTAGTTTCCATTACCACTGCTAAGGTAAAGAGTGAAAAAAGGAGTACATGGCATCCTGTTCAAATATTTCAAAAGAAGTATTTGATACTTATATTTATTTATATCAGCCCAATAGACTTGCTTGCCATGAAAGCTTAAAAGTCCTGAGCCCTTTCTGTGATAACTTTAGTGGCTTCTTGGATGCGTAAACAAACAGTTGAAGCTGTGTCAAAATAGTACTTTGGGGTGCTAGGATCCTCCTGATGTAAAGATGGTGACCATCTGAATGAGTCATTAAGACTTCTTTTGTAGGCAGTAGGGGGGAAATATGACATCTTGGGTGCGACAAAGGTTTGATTTATCTCAGCTGGAAATTCACATCTAAAACAGGCCAAATGAACCACATCATAAAAGTTCTGTTTCCCTTCACTGATTGTAAAAGGAACACAGGCTGATTGCACAGATCTGTACATCTGAATTAATAGTACATCCAAAGTTTGGGTGAAAGAATTGGAGGTCTCTAGATTCAGTTTGAAGAGCTGGCTGTAAAATTTCTCTAACAGGTTGTAAAAAGACTTACCTTAATAGCTTGGTTTGTGTCTGGGGTTTTTTTGTTGTTGTTGGGGGTGGTTTTGTCGTTGTTGCTTGTTGTTGTGTTTTTTTTTTTTGTTGTTGTTTGTTTAGTTGTGTGGGGTTTTTTCCCCTGAAAGTACAGAGAAATCGGGAGTTCTATAGTAGGAAAATAACCAATGTATTTTATTTTTACTGTACAATGGGAAGATTTTAAATGTCAAGCTATCACTCTCAAGAACTGAAAAATATGTGATATCACACATTGTGTGCATTAATATATGTAGATTATTACTTTGGATAGCTTGATTAAAACCAAAACCAATAAAACAAAAAAAATCCAGAATATTTTTCTTTAACTGGAAGTCAGTTTGTATGTTTCAAATATGGGAGTGTATATACTAGACTTACAGACCAACACCGCTCAACATTTGCTCAAGTAAGCACCTATAGGATGAACTTATAGATTTACAGCACATCTGTACTGTAAAGTACAGTTACTATAAAGCTCATTTAATTCCTGTCTTTGAGTGTATGCCTATATGCACTCATTGTGGTTTTGCAAGTAGCAAGTGAAGATTGGACGAGTTTTTGGTGACTAGGTGTGTGCATATTTGCAGTGTGAATATGTATATGGCCAGTACATCCCAGGGGCCTCAACTTTTCACTTATTTTCATGTTTTTAAGAAGTTTTTTATGTAGACGCTCAAGTGAAAGTTCAGTTTGATAGGAATCCTTACTCTTGGCAAGCTTATATAGAACTGTATAACTGATATGGAAAAATGCATCAATAGGAGAGCTGGCAAAGCCCCGGGTTGCATAAAGTACAGATAAAGTTCTATTTACACTGTAGAACAGCAAGGGCATAATAGTTTATATGCCTGGATTTCTTTCTTCTTGTGACTTCTTTTGGATTATTAGTGATAAACTGTTAGCAATAAATTGTTGGTGAGAGTTTTAAAACCCTAAAAAATGTCTAGTAATGTGCAGTAGTAGATTCTTAATACTTCATGGTAGATATCTACATTTAAAATAAAGCTTTTCTCAGTAACAGTCAGGAACTAGAAACAGTGAGAATAATCAGTTTTAAGTGTTTTGCTTAGAAAGCCCATTTTATTTCAGTACTCTGCTCCTAGAATTGACTACCAAATTATAGGAAACCAAATCACAGCTTTTTAAGTCAGACTTTGGTTTTGGGTCAAGCAGCTGTATTGATGCCACAAAAAATAACTGCTGGGAAAAATCACTGTGGGCTCATGTGCCTTTGGTTCTGTGCAGTTAGAGCCAAGAATTCATCATTACTGAAATGAGATGAGATTTCCTCACTTAAGAACTATTTAAGAATATATTTTAAAACCAGGATTTGTAAACACACAATATGTAGAGCAGAATTCTTGCTATCTTCTGGATGTCTCTATATTTATAAAGTAAAGGCTAAGTTTTCGTGAGCTCATTGATTGCTTCAGGGGAACTAAGTGAAATAATCTCTTTGGTGGTAGAGGTTAGACAGCACTGGAAATTCCATGGCAGAAGTACCTTTTGCAGAATGTTATTAGCTTTCGTGAGAATATTTCTTTTCTGTTTAGCAGGATAGCCACACTTTTGTCTGTAATGTAGTCAAGATGTTAACAGTCATGAGAAAGCAGTTTTGGTGAGAATTTCCCATTTTAAAATGTTATTTTTTGAGATCCATTGACCACTGTTTTTTGAAATCAAAGGACATTTAATATTCTATAACGTTTCTGCAAAATGTAAGGGACTAAGATTAAATTGTGTTTTTGAAAATTAAAATTTATATTCTGTACATTTCCTTCTTCAAAATGGAAATGAGGCTTGACTGGTTTTTTTATCCATACAGTATGTGCCAGTTTATACATTAGAAGAAAACAAGTGAAAAGAGGTCATATTTCTCGTTGCACATAATATCCATCTGAGGAGACTATATTTTGTTTTTCTAAAGCATATAAGCTTTTTGTAGCTTAGTTTTGTGATGCTCTGTCTTCACATCCTCTCTAAGAAGTTTTCTAGACAAGCATTAAGTCTGTGATTAGACTTAATAGTTACATTTCACCAACTTACTGATGCAGGTTCAGAGGAATAGGTTAAATAATGTCAAAGCAGGATATGAAGCAATGGAAATAGAAAAATCTTGTTTGTGGTCTGTACTAAAAAGAGCAAAATTACTTTAAAGCTTTCTTTGGTCATGAAATTTGATCTAGAAGTAAAAATTTTTTTTTTCTGCATACAATAACATCAAAATATTATGTAGCGTGCAGTTACAATGGTGAGAAAAAAAACAATTATAATAATGCAAAATGTGTGGACATAATTTACAATTTAAAGTGCCTACATAATAGAAAATGTGGTTTTTTAAATAGATGAGTTTTTCAGTTCTGTGGACTACAGCATTAATGTAGACCTTTTCTTTACAGCTGTCTTTTAAACGTTTCTTCCTACCATGTGTCTGCTATACAGGTTGCATTTACTCTATAAAATACACATTATATATATACTTTGTCAAAACCCTACATGTTTATTCCCAGTTATGAGGTATCTGTACTTATTAGAATTCTTCCTGATATTTAACAAGTAGACATTTCTCAGGAGATTTTAAGCCAAGTTAATAGGCTTTTTATTCTAAAAATAGTTCCTGTATTTGTTTTGCCTATCAGTCAATCATATTTAACAGATCATTTAACCCTCCTTAAAACATCATCTACTGTACAGCTGAATATAGAGTACCATTGTTTTCTAAGCATTTTATTGAGATGATGAGAATAAATACCAGCTTGTGTTAGAAAATCAAAGAAATACACTCCTTAAAACAAAACTGTTTCTTAGGTTATGATGAAAAATTGTTCAGTTTTCAGATGTTTTCCTTTCTGAACATTTTGTTAGGAATACAATACAATTTTCCTTTTCCTTTAATTTACTGGAAGTAATTTCATAGGAACAGTTAAACTCTGAAGCAAACATGCTTTACAGTGTACATAATTTTATGTACCTATACACACACACAACCGTACCTCCTTCCTCACTGTATTTCACATTCCATGTGCTCTGTTGTTGGAGCCTTAACTTTCTCTTGGAAGTGCTTTGCAAGTCCTGCTAGCAGAGGTTATGAATCAGATATGATAATCAGAAACCTTTACAATTTTACTGTATCTTTTGTCTGTCCTTTCTTTCACCTTTCCTTTACTGCACTATCTTGTCTGTCTGATTCTCGCAGGGGACATGGATTACAACTGGTTGGACCATACGTCTTGGCATAGCAGTGAGGCATCCCCAATGTCTTTGGTGAGACATGTGGAGCCTTACCATTTAGTTTCCTTTATCATTTCACATTTCCTTTGTTTTATTTACACCTTTGCATGTTTTCTTTTTTTTGTATTCTTTTTTTATCCCACATCTATAGGGGACAGTCAAAGGGGAAAAAGAAAAACTAGTGAGCAGGCAATTTTGTTGGATTCTAACACCTTATCCGAGAGGCAAAAGAAAATGGTGTGCTTTGGTGGCCACTCTTTGGAAGAGGACTTGGAATGGTCTGAGCCTCAGATAAAAGACTCTGGGGTAGATACGTGTAGTAGCACAACTCTAAACGAGGAACATAGCCATAGCGAGAAGGTACTGAGATTATGGAACCTGCATTTTAACCTGCTCATTTGGTCTTTGTTTGCTCTCTGTCACTCATTAAAATAGTGCATAAAATAAAAGATAGGGTGTTTCTAGAGACAATGTAGCATTTCTTAAGGTGCAGAAAAGAAAAACAAATGAAAAGTCTCTGAATGCTTGCAGTTTTTACTGTTTGGCAGACTAAAAAAATGCATTATAAAGGAATGTTGTACTTATGGTTGCATAATAGCATATCATGGTATTACCTGCAAGTACAAAGTAATTAACAAAAAGGATTCTACTTGATTGGCTTACTTGATTTACTATGTTGAAACTCCTGGGGCTGAAATTAAATTAATAGTTTAAACCCCAGGTGAAAAAGGGAGAAATTGTCTCTCTGCACAGAAAAGTTGTTTTTCTTTTTTCCCTTTCACTGTCATGGTGGTTCTTTTTTTTTTTTTTTGTTGTGATGCAATTTTTGTGCAGTATTGTGCAGAATTAAAGGCTTTGCCATCTGCTTTGGTATTTTTTATTTTTGCTTTCCGTTTGGTGGAGATTATGATAAATCTTTTTAGAGTTATTAGTTGTAATGAGAGCAGATTTGTCTGTGCCTGCTAATTTTGCATGAAATAGAGCATGAAATAGTATTTTTTCTGTGAAAAAGTGCTATGATTACACAAAATAACATATTAAAATGTTATTAATTGTGGTAATGTACAAATACAACTGTGTCCATGTGTAGTAATGCAATAATAAAATTTACTATAATTTTGCTTCATAAGTGAAGTAATCGTTCCAAGAAAGAAACAAGATGTTTAAATAGCGTAATGACTATACCTTTTAATGTACTCTATAATTTTTAACATACTGCTACAGAGAAAGAAGTAAAACACTGGAAAAGTTTGTCAGTCCTAAAGAAAACTGACAGTCTTAGAATAATGGAGAAAGAAAAAATGTCTTGCATCAAATTTCTGGTTTCAGTTAAACTTCTTTTTCAGTGTTGCTCTTATACTAGTCCTCTACAGTTGTTTTTGTCAGTGCTTAGGTGTGATTGTCATTGTGTGTAAATAACTATGTATAGTTGTCTATAATCTTAATCAAGACACAAAGATGACTCTAAATGTTTACACGTTTGATTTAATAAAATAATATTAAATATCAGACATACATGTGATGGACCATACATCCAAATCAACTTTTTGCAGCACAGTTTTCTGTCACTTTATGATATTGAATATGTAGTGTAATCATAATACTTTCATGGCGTTTTAAAAATATAGCAGGAAATGAAAAGTATTACTGAATTATTTTTCTTTAAAATCCTGTTCACTGTGTTTTCTGTTAACACCATATGATAGCATCCAGTAACTTGGCAACCGTCCAAAGATGGAGACCGACTCATCGGTCGGATTTTATTAAATAAACGGCTAAAAGATGGAAGTGTGCCTAGAGACTCAGGAGCAATGCTTGGATTGAAGGTTGGTAATGACTAATCTTGGAACTGACAACTCTCTGTTAAATGAGCCGCCTGTATAACAAAAATTGTCTCATACTATACAGATTTTTACAATGTCTTATCCTTTTAATTACCCTATATAGACATTTTCTATTCAGTTACTAAGAGTAATTTTACAGTGTCACTGACAGGCCCAAAAAATCATCTTTTTCTGAAAGACTAAGACATGTTTTCACAAGTTTTGCTGCAAATGTCTGCTCTTCAAGATACTAATTGCATCCTTGCTGGGCAAGCCAAGCCCTGTCTTCTTTCTTCAGTATTGAACATTGCACCACTGGAACTTCTGTTCCCCAGAAAGAGGCGAGAAATTTGAAGAATAAGTTCTTTCTTTTGAATATTTGGGAGACGTCTCGAAGTTAATGGGATTTCAACCCAGAGCAGAGTGACAACTGAAAAACCTCCTGTTTCTGTTTTTGGTTTTGTGTTGGTTTTTTTTGTCGTTGTTGGTTTTTTTTTTTTTTTTTTTTTCCCCGCTCACAAGACAGAAAATTATTAAATATTTCTTGTATATTATCACAAAGTATTGTTTGCATCTTTTTTGTGATTTTTTGATAGCGTTCTCACTCAGGTTAGTTTACAGTGTTAAAACCAAAGGGACTTGATGAGAGGAAAGGTCCTGAATCTGAATTTCAATGAGCAATACTGAAGGAGTGGTTGGGGTATCTTATAAACACCCTAAAAATGCCTAATAGACATTCTGCTCTGGAGGACTTGAAAGGACCATAACCTTTCCTGCAGTTTAACAACACATTTCTCCATTTCAAACTTATGATATAGCAGTAAATATAGCTTATAACCATAAAATTAAAGTTACGTGGACATGTAACTTTTTAATTTATGTTAGTTCTGTGGGCCACTAGCAAATTCTACAGAGGTTACAGTCCTGAAGTCATGCTATCAAAAATCACATCTTTGAACACATTATGAAGCTAATTGTAGCTCATACATACATAATTTTTGTGTGGTTATTTGCAGTTCCAGCAATACTAGTGTAAAATGAAAACTAATGATACACAGTAAAAGAAATAATCATGTATTTATTTTGATTCAACATCCTTGTTGTGAGAAATCATTAAGAAGTTTGATTAATTCTCCATTCTATATTTAGCATGATACTGACTTCAACTATACAGGCTAAGCTATAGTCAAACACTGTAAACAGGATTTAAAGCAGTGCAGTTACAACATATACTAACGTACTTTGGAATTTTTTGTGTTTTTTTTATTTAATCAACAAATGTTTTCACTTTGAAGTCAGTGGAGAAAACAGTTGAGCATCAGTTCTGGTATGTGTGTATTGCCTTAATGTCAGAAAATGCAAGAGAAGAGACAAAGAGTGCCACTGTGAAGTACTTCTTAAACATCTGTATTTAAAAGTCTGAGAGCTTCTATTATGAAGATGAACTCTTCACTGAGATTCATGAATAATGTACATTTAAGATTAACTACTTTTTCATCTCAAAAGACATTTGAAACCATCTGGTGTGATTTTTTCAAATGTTTACATTATTGAAAGTAACCTAAACTGGGTTTATTTTTAATAATAACTGAAGATGATGCAGTTATTACCAGTTCTGATATGTGACTCTCCTGATTCTAAGTTTAATATTAAGGTCAAACATATTGAAGCTTCTTGCAGAGGAATCTTCAAGGAACAAGTATTTTCATCTCACTGGCCCAGCCTAAGTGAATTTGATTGATTGAGATGTTTGATGCTTAGTGTGAACACCATGAATTCTATTGTATTAATACGCCTGTTTTCAGTTAAGTAGTGAAGTAAGCAGTCTAATGACCAATACCTTACTTATTTTTTTTATGAAAATCTGTAATTCAGTGAAATACTATACAAATATTTACTTATTATTGTTTGAAACTTTTAAAGTTTAAAAGCTTTAGCTTCCTGTATTTGCCTTTTCTTTTTTTTTTAACCATTATACAAGTAGCCAGAATAGATAGAAACATAATATGTCATAGCCAAAAGTCTGGGGTGGTTTTTCCAGATATATTTGTCTTATTTGGGCTACCTGAAAACCAAAGAAATAACTGAATTATTATTTCTATTGCCAGAACATTAGGCAGTTTGGACTAATTTTCATTCTGTGAAAATACTTCCTCTTTGAAACAGGTAGTAGGAGGAAAGATGACTGAATCAGGTCGACTCTGTGCATTTATCACCAAAGTTAAAAAAGGAAGCTTAGCTGATACAGTGGGGCATCTTAGACCAGGTATGTATCTACTATAGATCTCTACTGTTGAGTTGCTTTTCTGAAGGTGATAACAACTGAGCGAGTTTAATTAGATGCAGAATTCAACCAGACATTCTGTTAGTAG